>NW_013952546.1:343990-345337 GCF_001266775.1 Austrofundulus limnaeus
CAGAAAGGCAGACGTGGCAGTGGAAGGTGTCAAAGCAGTTTGGAGAGAAAAACAAAGTAAAGAACAAACAAAAAAAAAAGAAAACGATTAATCGATTATTAAATTAGTCCGATTATTTTAATCGTGGCAGCCCTATTGGCAGCTATGTGTCAAAAAGCTAATAATATTTTGTTGTGAAACTTCTGGGACAAGAAGTGTGGAGTTATGGAGGAAGACAGCTAGGTTCTTGAAAAAAAACAAAGACAGTGAGCAAATTTGCAGAGAACTGGAGGAAAGAGGTACAACATTAAAGCGGAATGCAAACAGAAACTAAGGTAGGCACAGAGGCAACACGTTAGGAGGTAAAACACAGTTCACATTTGCATATGATGGAAAGAAACGTAGTCAGGTTCCAGCACAGTAAACGATGTGACTTTCAAATGCAGACAAGAACATATTGTAACACGCACAAGGAAGAGGTAAGATAGGTGCAGGTTTATTATCAACCATCTAATATGCTCAGGAAGATGTGCTTTCTTATTAGCATCTCATCCACAGCACTTTTAACCAACAGAGTCCCTTCAGAAACATGGACAGTATTCTGGTTTCTATCAAACTACTCCAGTTTGGACATTCTTGTTTTTCAGAGCAAAATGGTATAACCATGTCCATGTTTCTGAGAGAGGAATGGGATGTAAATATGTTCGTTATACACCAGGAGGAAATATTTAATAATTTCCACGGTCGTTAAAGGTTGTCACTTAAGCTGTTGTGGTAGCATTTGGTCTTTCACCACTTTGCCAAATCGTAAATGTATAAAATAGTGGCTGTACATAAATGAAAATGGACTAAATTTAAATATCCCTTCGTGATGCAGTCTGCACAGTTGCACACTGTAACTGTATCGTTAAAGAAGTGAGGAACTTTGTAAAACAAAAAGAAAAATCTTTGACCAAAACACTAACATCTTCATTTTAGTTGCATAACTTTGCCGTTAGCATCCGTTTAAAAAAGATGTGGATCATCTGAACATGCATTAAATTGATTCATACTTGAAAACAATTTCATGTTTCTTCTTTTTCAGCTCATCTCATGGGTTGTATCAATGTTGGGAGTGTTGTTGAGAGTTAGCAAAGATGATGACACTTCCTTATGTTGCATTATTACAGTATGTTGAAAGCCTCAGAAAGGGTTTTCTGTTGCATCTGTCAGCAGCTGTGTAACGTCAACCTGACTGCTGCTGCTGTAACTGTCAAACTATCAGTTGTAGGACCGTGCAGAAAAATTTCTTTACAGTAAAGAGTTCCCTGAGTGGATTATTACTATCAGCATACAAATACAATATTTATGTCATGCTTTTATTTATAT
>NW_013952546.1:346479-347583 GCF_001266775.1 Austrofundulus limnaeus
TATATATATATTACTAAAACATGTACATTTTCACTGAGTGCTGCAATAAAGCAAATATTTCAGTAGCTTCCTCTCATCCCTCTATTGTTGGCTGTTAAATTTTGTTCCTCTTTTACTTTTTAAACTAAATATTTTTTAGGGCCAAACATTTTTCATCAGCAGCCTGAGTTCTAGCTGCTGTTGACAGATTTGGAATGGGTGCCAAACCAAACAGAAAGTGATATATTTGGTTTTAATTTGGAGCATTTGGAGAGTTTTAAATCTTTTTAACCACAGCCTGAAATTAACGCTTCTTCGTCTTAGTTTTATTTTTTGGTTTTGTTTGGGAGTTTGTTGCTGCAGCTGATGGTGTAACCCTTTCTCTTCATATAATTAAAGATGCATGTATGACTGAGTGTTCTGTTTGCAAACAATACCTGTCAGTCCAGATTTGTGCAAATTTCTGAGCTAAAAAAAGAGTACCAAAATAAAAGACACGTAAAGGTGTAAATAAATTCTGGAAATGCTCAGGTAGCCCACAAAGCCTCTCAAAGTATCAGGTTCACTGCTTCCCTACTAGAGCTGACTTCTGGGCTAAAATTTCTCCTTTGAAATCTGTTCAGCCTCTGATCCCTGAGGGTTAAAACGGAGGGGGTCAAAAAAGGGACGTCAAAGTAAAAAAAACCCACCCTGGTTAAGAGTCACATAGCTTGATTCAGTTTTGGTTTAGTCCAGGGGTTCTCAAACCTTTTCGGTCTGGGGACCCCCTTACAATGGCGAAAAAATTTCCAGGGACCCCCTCATAAACCCCATGCTGTTTTAAAAGATGATTTATTGTCATTTCAGCGCCTAAATTCCATGGGAATATGTGACCCTTCATATCGACATGAGGATTAAGTCAAATTTGGTCAAAATGACCTAATTACATTTTCATATTCCTGGTTTAAAAGCTACATTTTGACACCTGGATCATCCTGATATCATCAGCTTATCCAGAGATATGACTTAATTTGTCTTGTTGGTTGTGATAATACATTCCTGTTTGGTCTGAATCCTAATTTTATGTAAATTTATTGAGTATTTTTTTACGTTAATATAAAGAATAAATCTCAAATATTATTTGTA
>NW_013952546.1:355999-380879 GCF_001266775.1 Austrofundulus limnaeus
GTTAGATGGTTCACAGTTGGCAAACTGTGATTGGTTGTAAGCATGTCACATGATGTTATATCATTGGCTGCTCTGCGCTGACGCGCCAGCCACAGCTTGGCAGACTTCCTGACTGACTTCTGCTCTGTTGTTGCTCAGATTAAATCATTTGACGACCATACACGCAGACTTTCTGTGCATTTATTCCAACGTGTTTCTGCATTCTTGGTAAATCGTGCCACCGCAAACCCCATGCTGTTTTAAAAGATAGTTTATTGTCATTTCAGCGCCTAAATTCCATGGGAATATGTGACCCTTCATATCGACATGAGGATTGAGTCAAATTTGGTGAAAATGACCTCATTACATTTTCAGATTCCTGCTTTAAAAGTTACATTTTGATGCCTGGATCATCCTGATATCATCAGCTTATCCAGAGATATGACTTAATTTGTCTTCTTGGTTGTGACAATACATTCCTGTTTGGTCTGAATTCTAATTTTACGTAAATTTATTGAGTAATTTTTTACGTTAATGTAATGAATAAACCTCAAATATTATTTGTATATTTACATTTCCCAGTTGGAAAGATACAAAAACATTGTTAGCTCAGAGGGAAAAATTCAAAATCAGAATTTTTGTTGCTACTGCTCAAAAAATGCTTCAAAAATGTTTTTTTAGGATCATATTTCAGACAGTTCATTCAAATGATTCATTGATAAGGCATTAATTAATTATATTTTGACAAAATGCAACTCTTGCAAATGGTTGAATCAAAACCCAATATCTGTCTCTTTCTCCACATCCCACTTTTGGACTTAATCCTCGTTTCGATGTGACGGGTCACGTTTATATTTTTATTTCGTCTATTATGTGTGTTTTGGTAGTTCATTGTTCTCCATGCATTTAAAAAAAATCAAATTAACAATTTAGTGAAATTTTTTGAGGACCCCCAAGATACCTCTGATGGACCCCAGTTTGAGAACCTCTGGTTTAGTCTGACCTAAGTCAGGTCAAAATAATCAAAAAGTGCTGTTCATGTAAACAATCATTTTTTGTTCAAAGAGTTGTTATTGCTGTGAAATAAAATTTAGCCTCTGATGCAGCTTGACTTGATGAACCTTTACAAATGAGAGGGGGAGTGGCAGCAGTTAAGATCACTCAAATATATACTGTAGTAAGAAAACCAAACCTATAAGATGTGTGCTGCGTCTGCTTCAGTGTGTAAAAATACCTCGTGAGCAGATGTGGATGGATCGATACTCATTAGGAAGCTTTTATTGGATCTAAAGTAATGTAATATGTCAATCACCAGACTCAGCTTTGCTCTACACACACACACACACACACACACACACACACACACACACACACACACACACACACACACACACACACGATCAAAAATAAGATTATTTCCTGAATGTTGATTCAGTTCTTATTTACTTTTTGTTTTATCTTTGTTTCACTTTTAGTTTTTGTCAGTGTGTGCAAACTTTTATCTGCCTGGTAAAAGTTACATAATAAACAATCAGAGGGTTTATTGATATTCCTGTCTCGCTTTTTCTCTAACCACAAACTGACCAGTTTTAGTTCTCAGACCATTGTAGCACAATGTATTTCATTAAGATGGTCAGTTTTGTAGCTAAGTGTAGTCTGTTTAAATGGGTTTGTTAGAAGAAAGGTCAAATATTTGAATTCCTTTTAGAAACACTTTCAGTTAAGTCATGTTAACTTAAGAAGCAGAGCAAAGCTTTAAAAAAAACTTGTTTTTTTCTGTTGCTTTAATTTAAGGTCTAATGACTTTTTATGTAATCTAGCAAACTGGTCCAGAGAGCTCCACAAGAATCCAGTGCCAAAGGAATCCATGCAAAGGAGAAATTATGAAAATGCTCAGTGACCTAAATTTCCTAGCTGCTATGTCAAGCTGCTCAACACAAGACTTCATGACAAGGCATAAAAAAATAAATGAATTTCACTTTGAAACGATTCTTTGGCATTTGATTAGCCACGCAGTACGCAGATGGGTTGAATGTTCACTGAGTCACAGAAGAGATGCGAATCACAACGTGAAGCCAAAACGAGCGTCACTTTAAAGACAACTTGTTCTGTTACCAGCGTCTGTGTCGTCGTTCAGACAAAACTCTTAATCATGACGGACGAGAAAAATATCAATAAATGTCATCCATGACAAACTGTTGCACCAAAACACAAATCAGTTTATTTTGTTTATCAATTAAAGATTAATCATTTTAAAGCTAACATAGCTTTGGATGAAGAAATTAAAGCTTAAATGTGCTTATTTTTTTCTTGTGTAAAAGAAAAAAATCACTTCTCTGGACCACAGATGTAGTAAATCACATCTCTGTGTGAAAGCCAGTTGTTTCTCTTTCTGACGGTTACATCTGGATAAATATTGCAGAGAGCTGGTTGACAGGTTGGACCAACGCTAACGAGTTTCTTCTCATCGTTGGAGCGCTCAGTTCTTGGTAAACGGTTTCTCCGAAGTGATGAGAGGATGTGGTTGGAACCACACTCTCATAGTATCAACCATAGTAGTTAGCAGGTACCTTACTCTTGGTGACTTCAGGATCTGTGTATTTCTGTAGTGAAGAGACACAACCTCATGGAAGGTTTAATAGCGTGACATTTTGACCTGTGTATTCCCCAAAGTTGTGTTTTATCTCTCTCTGCACTCTCCAGTCTACATCTTGTACGTCACTTTCTTTATTGAACAAATGTTTAAGAACTAGACACTGTAACATTTGTTATTCTACATTATGAACGTTTGTTTGTTTTGACTAAAGTTAAAAACTTGATCTTTATCTCTGTTACAGCCTCTATATTTGTGAGGTAAATAAAAGCTCCATTATGTTGATTTTTGCCTTTTGTAATTCATAAAAAGTTCTGACATTTTGGATTAAAGATAGTTTTTCGACGATTGACCAAGTTGCATAATCAAGTAAGTTAAAGTCAGCAAAGTGGTGTTAATAATGAACCATTTTTGTAGTTCCAGCCTTGAGTCTTCTGAGATTTAAGGAGATAATTAAATTTTAATTTTTTTAAGAAAGTTTCAGAGTGGAAAAATCTCAAAATGCCCTCTTTGTTTTTGAGTAAATATCCAAAACAACCTTCTGAAAGCAGTGATGTCACAGTGCCACCTCTAATCTAACCTTGGACATGAGAGCGTCTCCTTGTTGTCGTGTTTACATTTTGAACTCAGCGTACAAGTTTTGTGCACAAGCGCCACACCTTTTTTTTTTTTTTGCTCTTGTGTTTCTGTGACATTCCAGTGCCACACAGACCTGGCACACTTACAACAGTTTTTGGATCAGTTTGGATGTTCCTATGTAAACGACAAATTGACAAATACAATCATTTTTTTTGAAAAGCAGTTCTGTTTTGAACAAGGCCACAGTTTCTATAAACTGACTTCAAAGATTTTAAGGAAGACATTTAAAATAATACTTTAGTGCTGGTATCCTGATACTAGGAAGGATTGACCATTCAATACCTGTGTTACACAGATTTGTGTCTACCCTGTCCATTACGGTCTCTATACTTATTGATCAACCCAGTTGAATACGAAGCTTTGTAGTTGCATAGCAATGTGAAATGAGCTGATGCATCATTTGAACCACTTTTAGTGATTAGATTGTGGAGACAAAGGGCATCCCAGTGTCTTTTAAACAAACTATGCCAGTGTTTCCCCATCTGGTTCTTTGAGGCATAATGTCCGACGTGTTTCAAACATATCTCTGCTCTAAAGTGTGCCTCGAGGAGCTCAAGTATCTGGCTGTCTTGTTCACAAGTGATGGTGGGATAGAACAGATGTATCGACGGATCGGGGCCTCGTCCTCAGTAATGAGGGCGTTGCTTCAGTCAGCTGTGGTGAAGAGAGTTGAGTTGATAGGCACTCCAAATTTCAAACAAGTCGTTTAACTAAATCATTACATAAAAACCACAGCATATTCAAATTACACCAACTGCTGGGGCTTTTAGCTACCACATTTACTGGTTTCATAAAATGAATTTGGAACCGTATTGTAAGTGGGTGGTCAGTGACATAAGCAGTGAAGACCCAGTGGTTACAGCTTTCTTCTCACCTAATGTCTCACTTCAGAGCCTGTCAAACAAATAGGATCTCTCAGTTGCTTTGTTAGCTTTTTTTCACAGCTCTGCTAGGAGATGAAAACTTGTGACATCACCCTGTTAAAAGGGAAAACAGTGTGCTAATGATGGTGAATCAACAGTGCTGAAAGTCCAGACAAGTTCTCCACAGGCGTATCCAAGCTGTATCAAATTATTATGTCAGGTCAAGGTATGTCTGAAGCATTAAACTGCTTCTGTTATCACATCAATGTGATGTCTTAAATTTAGTCATTTAAAAATGTTTAGAAACAGTATTTATCAGTTGTGACTCAAAGACAAAGACTGAGTTAGTTTTTCAAATGTTAAGTACTGAATGAAACAACTCTTCAGTTAAGGTTAATAGATTTTCTGTGTGAATTAAAGCAGCAGGTATGAATCCATGTTTGATTAATGTGTGTGACGGCAAAGTTTTATTTTTTAGGCTCAGTCCTGTATTATGGTAGCCTGGTAAAAACCAGACCCTTGTTCTTCACTTTTCTTCATACAAGGGTCTGGACTCGCGGCTATAGAGAAGCGATTCTTGCAGGAGGCGTGGCCTCTGCTGAAGTTTAAAATGATTGGATCGGTTGGCTGCGACGTGTGTGCCAGCTCCACTGTGACGGAGGCTAAGCTAAGAAGCTAACTGGAAATAGTGTGCTGTAAACAACCCTACTGAGAGGAGAGAAGTACCGATCCGAATGAGACTGTAAATGAGAGCTGCTGCTTTGTCAGACAAATTTAATTTAATTTGGAAGCCTTATCAACACGGACTGGCTTCATTCACTTCCTCCACTGCAGTATGCTAAACTAGCTAGCAGAGACTGCGCAGAAAATCGACGTTCTGTTCTCTGATTGGCCCGGACAAAAATTATGAAGAAATCCGCGTCTAGAAATCCCAGACAGAGCAGTGAAGGGAAACTACAATTTAGAGGAGCTGTGTAGGAAGGCAAGGCCCAGGCTTAAGGGCTCGACACACGGGAGGCGACGTCGCTCGCTCTCCATTCATTTCCTATGGAGCCTGTGTGGTGAGGCGACAATCRSTBGCCCTCCTCCAGCTAAGCGACCGGCGAAAATAGKGCRTGTGAAATTTCGTGCTCGTACACGTAGACGTGCACACGCTAACTTGCGACGCGACGTATGAAAGTTGAAAAATGTTCAACTTTTGTCGCTGTCGCTTAGCGTACAACCAATCAGCGAGGGTTTCATTGACTGACCAATGAGAGGAGAGTATGCTACACACTGCAGTTAGCTAACACTTTCACCAAGTGATTACTAAAAAGCTTTGTGGGACTTTATTGGCACCAGGGTGAAGTTTATGGTAAGTTTTTCCTAAAACTGTATCTTGATGTGTGTTTGTTTTTCAGTATCATTAGCATCGCAAGATTTGTTTAGTTTACACGTCCGTAATGCACACCCGCCTTCAGAGTCAAGAACCAATCAAAYTTTGTGAAGACAAGCGACCTGAGAGCGCGATTCACAAAGCTGCGATCGCTATCGCGTCCCGTGTGTCGGGTTTCACCCTGGCTGCCATGACAGCCGTTAATCGCTGTAGTTTGTCGCTGCCCGTGTGTCGAGCCCTTTAGGGCTGCAGGATAACAGGAACACCGGCGATGTGTGATAACAGTGCTTAATAGTGCGATGTCGATATGACTTGCGATAAATGAAAAAATTATTAAAAATGCAGTGTTGATGTCTTTCTGCTCTGGGCTTAGAACAAAAAAAAAAAACAACTAACACTTCATTTCAATTATAACATGACAGAGTGGTTATGATTTGATGTGGCATCTCCGGTCCACTTTGTTCACCAGACTGATGCTGACAAAATACATTAATACAAACAGAGCCAAACATTTTTTACAGTTTATGCATTTTTTGCGATATGCTTATTGCACAGGCTGTTATTGCGATGACGATAAATTTGCGATATATTGTGCAGCCCTAGCCAGGCTACTATGATAATCAATCATATATATTTCATTTAAAAACATCCTCACAGCATATTAAACTGATTGGTATATTTAAACCACATAATGGTGGGAAGAAAAAAGTAAACTCTTTGTGTTACTGAAGGTTTTGTCCCATTTTTACTTCTTTTGCCAGAGATAGACAGCTTTTTCAAGGATTATCGCCACAGTTTCTAGGTTTATGGTCGAGCCTTATCAGTTGGTTTCTTCTTTTCTGTTTGTTTAATCAGCTATAAACTTTACTTGATCCTGATTGGTTTATAGATTTGGTTTTGTGGAGCAGGTTCATCAGTTTTTGGTTGGCTGCTTTTTCATTTGGGACCAAATAGAAACCTCTAACAAAGCTCCCAGTTCCTAGTGGCCTGTGTCTGGTGAAACACAAGTGCTACACACAGAAGTGCTTCACAGTTGCTGTTTAAAAGCTCTTCCTTTGTGCTTCGAAATTTCTTCCACACAGCAGTCATGCTGACAGTTTTCTGCCAAAACTCTTCAGGGAAGCTGTTATTATGGAGCAGCTGATGTAAAACAGCAGAAACCGAGAGCTGAGCTGTACTCGGTGAAAAAATCTAATAATAGCTTGATCTGAACTCTGATTCAATACTTAAAGACATGCCTAGTAATTGTTAATTTTATCCTTCATACAATACTAATAAGATCTACTTTAACCATTATTAACTCGTGAGGAAGCATCCTTTGATTCTGTTTAAACAGCCCGTTTGCTGATTGCATGCATCAACCCAGGTAATGTTAAAAACCTTGTCAGTGCTGGATTGAAACTGCCTGCAGTTGGCAGCTAATGAAACATGTTAATTATACTTGTGACTTGTGCAAAGCACAAAGTCTGTCAGTGTCTGAAATGGTTTTATAATGTACGTCTCCTCAGATACCGAGCTGCACCAAGACTCTGCACTTTACTTTTATTAGTCTGATGATCGTTGTGCTTTATGGTGCCTCTGCTGAAAACTGCAGCGAAACAGCACAACTCAAGGCTTAGAAGTTGTGCAATTAAAAATAAAATAGAAGCATATTCTCACTTAAAATCAATTGTGGGCTGGTTGTAACAGCTTTATGATTTTGTTGTTTAAAAACGGACACATTGCGATAAATCTGTTTTATTAAACGTGAAAATTAAAATTTTTAAATTTGATTAGTCAAAAACCTTTGATTTTGTTTTTGATTTGTTATAAAATAACTTCTTCTTTTCATTAATGTTATGTCAGATAATGGGAAAACAAACCAAAATTGTTCCTTAGATTTGAAAGTAAAAATCAGTCATATATTTGTTAATTTTAGTAATTGTATGCAGATAAGAAGTGAAGCTAAAATAAACCTCACAGCAGTGGCCTACCTTCTGCTTTTGTTGACTAATGAATTAATATTGTATTCCTGCAGTTACGGAAACCACCCTGTTCTTTAGTTTGATTACTTTTTTACTTGGCGTTACTTGTACTAACATCTAACATCCTTTTAAATGGTTATTATTCAGATCTGAAGGCTGCCAGGGCTTCAACTGAAGCTGGTGCCAAACGGGACAAAAATATTTATAATTCCTGATCGTCTGTAAACAGTCTGCCACTAATGTTCAGTACACTCTTCACTGTAGTAAAACATTGTTTACACTGATGTTAACTCTGAAGAGAGACTGTAAAGTGACATAAAATAAATCATGTTTATGTCTAATGGCATGTGCTTTATAAATCAAACAACCCATATATATTGAAATTCAACTAAGTCTTTGCAGTTCAGTTGTTTTCATTATTCCCTTAACCCTGATAAAGTTTTTATTTTTATTGTCTCATTTAATATTTGAGAACATGAAAGCCTTTTATTTAATATGTGAACTAGAAAGAAATAAAAAGATGTTTTGGTTTAACTGAGAAAAGTTTTAAAATAAATCTGGTAAAAACTTACTCTGTGACGTCAAATCTGTCCTTGACACGTTTGTTTCTGGTTACATGTTACTGTTCGTACCTTACAACAATGCAGAAGAACAGCTCGTACAAGAATTTAACTCATTTTGTCACATGGTTATTGTTATTCCTTTGCATCCAACCAGCTGGGAGACCCCCCCTAAGATCTCAGACCGTACGGCAGTCAGATGTCAGTTCGATGACGAGCTTATCAAAGATTTATCACCTGATAAATGGCAATTGTGCAAATGCATGGGGTCAAAAATAACATACAGTTTAAACAACACAAGAGGAAACGGATTATAAATGATGGCTTTCTCTTGTTTAGAGTTAATTTTAAATGTTTTCTCTTTTGAGATTAACAGAGATAGGAGGGAGCTTTCATTTAGATGTTTTTATTTGTCTAGCCTTAAGTTGATGGTATTTTTTCACATGAATTAACTCTCATTGTGGTACAGAGCAGCAGCTGGGCCTACAGGTCTAAACTCCTCTGGGGTTTGACATTAGTGCAGCTGGAGGAAAGTTACAACAAATCTTTAAGGTTTATTTGAATTAAGTGACAAACTCCACACAGACCACGCCTGAAGGGTGGCGTAATAAAAACAAGAAGCTGTGACAGTGTGACCAACCTGAACTGTTTTAAGACACAATGAAACACATAAATACTTTGAATTGGATTGATATTAAAAGTTTAATCAGCTGTAGACATATCTACATCCAAAAATTATTATCTGAAAGTTTAGTAAAAATCTGTATGGTGCACAAGAGATTTTGCTAACTAAAAAACTCGTCCAGACATGGAAGAAAACATAATTTATTACCTTTTGGATGCAGATGATAAATAGTGACTCACAATTAGCAATAATCATGCAGCTCTACATGTGCAACACATCCCTTTAACCCTGACTTTATTGAGCTGAGTCATTTGAGCAAGGAAAACTTTACAGCAGAAATTAAACACATTATGTTGTAAAACACACACGTAGGTATTAGATTCATTAAGTCATTTTTATGCTTTTCAAGTTTTTTTGTTATTACATGCAACTCAAGTTTTTAAGTAAATTTATTTCCTGTCAGATTTTTAGATTTTCGTTTGTAAAAAGTTACATGTTTACATTGTAAAGCTCTACTCATTGAATCCACTGTAGTTTTCATGCCAGGTCACTAGGTGGCGCTGTTATTTCTGCATGTCAACAACATGCATAGACACTTCATTCTCAACCAATAAAAGCCATGCATGAATCTTTATTTGGACTGAGGATGAGGTTGTGTTACTCCTACACGTTAAAAAGCGTGAGCAGCACAAACATACTGCTGTCCACCAATGTTACTGTTGTTCATCTACTCGCCCAGAAAAACTCTTAACTTCAGCTGCCCAAAGTACACGTGTGACTTCATGTTGTCTGTCGTTAGAGCTGGGCGGTATGACCCAAATTTTATATCACGGTATTTTCAACAGTTACACCGGTTTCACGGTATTTGATGGTATTTTTTTCCATCACAGCTCAGCTGAAAATAAAATGTACAAATGTTGCTTATTGACTTTTTTCTTTTACTCTACCTCTGTGTGTGTTTCCCTCCTCTTGTACGTCTTTTCTTCTTTGCCTGGTTGTAGACAGTAATCATGCATTTTGGTCCGATCGTGAAGGGTTGAGAAAAAAATCATTATCGGGTCCATCGTTGCGTGTTAATAAAACTTAACAGGCCGACTCACCTTGCACACCAGTCAACTCAGCTCTACTACAAAACTACTTCCTTTTCACAATAGAAGCACATTAAAGTTCACATGCATTAACGTCTCCATTGTAACGTCGTGCGTTAAATCTAACCGTGCACGTCACTGAAGATGTATTTACTACATTCAGCGATGGTAAAAACGGGATGTTTTTTTAACTTCAGTCAATATAAGCACCTGAAACACCACCTGCCGCCAGTGACTCTAACAAGCTGCTCCAACAATAACATTAGCATGCTTCTGCACATAATGGTGCTGCGAGGAAAAGTGTCCCCCAGGAAACAGTTCACTGGCAGCTGCGACAAAATGTTCCGAACGTATTCAGGCTACTTAAATCTGTATGTTTGGTATTCAGAAAACTCATATCATAACAAAAATTTAAACTGGTTTTCGGTACAAAACTGTATACTGCCCAGCACTATCTGCCATTTCCCTTGAAATGGAAACGACGCTAAGACCTGGTTTCAAAAAGCTTTGGTATCAGAGAAAACAACTACTGCTGTCATGTGCATGAACAGCCGAAATATAACTAAAATGCTATGGGCCTCAGGAGATAATTAGTGGCTACACTAATTAGTACAGCTACTTTACTATGTTTCATTATAAACCAATTATCATGGGTCTGGCTGTTTTTGTTATTATTATTATTATTATTTATTTTTTTATTTTAACATACTGATGTCAATCCTGTTCTGGACTGAAAAGCTAACGTAGGGTGCAGAATAATTTCTATTACTTTGTGCCAGTGAAATATGTAGAACAGTAAAGAACGAGTCTCGTGACGTCCTCGTAGGGTTCATAAGCGCTCATCGAGCCAGAAAAAAAAGTGGTTTTCACTCCATTAGGGGATTCAAATTCCCTTTGGAATCTGTCGGCAGTTTGACACATTCAGTCTGTGCTTTTCAGTCATTCAGCACACTCTGTTACTAAACATACAGGGCAGTAGTAATCAAAAACACAAAAGTGATGTAATTTCTTCTGTTCAGGTGAGTCTGATGAGATTGCTAATAGCATTATTATAAAACTTTAAGAAAGCCTCTAACATTTGATTTTGTTCTGCTGAGGTTTTCTTCTCTGAACTGAAACAAAAAAAATTAACCATAAAGGGTTATGAGAACCAGAAAGTGTCATCGCAAAACTTTGTACTGAGAAACACAAACGGTGTCTATAAAAATGTATTTCACTTGTTTTGAATAGAATGGTCTTTCTGTTTATTGTGTTTCTGACATTTACCATAAGAAACTGTTGTTCTGGGTGTCTGTGTGTTCGACGTTTGTTGATCATCGCCTTCGACAGAACAAGTACTCACTGGTGTTCTTGGCTAATCAAATGAAATTTTCTTTTCAGGTCGTAACAAATGATACTCATCCTGTGGAATGTTGGTACTCCACCAGTGAAACTGCTTCGGTTTATTGTTCGTTTGGTCTCGCTGCCAGTAAAGGAATATAAATCCTTAAACATCACAAGTCCTGGGTTTTGCTGAAACTCAAACGGTCATGTTGTAAAACGAGATCAAACTCCTGATTGAATCTGCTCTGTCACTAAGACTTACTCGGATTTAAAGCTTTAAACTTTAAGAAGTAATATCTTAGAGTTCAGGTGGAAGAAAATATATTGTTGAACTTTAAGGAAGAACAGATGAATAGATAAGTAATGTTTGTGTTTGGGAGACTGTGTACCCATTGAAACAACTATCTGATGAAACTATAAATGGACTGTCTGATTGGTATTTAAAAACAAAATATCAGTACAAATATGGACCAAGGAACTGTTTACACTTCAGCTACCTGACCGAAAATAATTTGCAGGTTGAGAAAAACGTTTTCACTCGTGATGTGTTTCGGCAGGGAAGGGTGTGTGCAGTATTGTTTTCTTTTTTTAGAGAAGGAAATCCTGAAGTCGGCTTCAAACTTGGCAATAAAGAAAGAACCAGTTGTGTGTAAACGCTCTCATTCTTTAAGGACCATCTGCAGTCGTGCTTTTAGAATTAAGTTCCTCTTTTTGTTGTTTTTGTTGTAAACCAGGTAAAGAAAAGAGTTTGCCTGATTTGCTCCTTTTCTGAAAGGAACAAGATTTTTATTACGGTGTTAAACTTTGAGTCTTTGTTTTGCGTGACTTCAGCAGATTATCTAACAATACGCATTAATAGATTAATTTGGCGACATTATGTTACTTGTGTTTATTTTTACAAGAGCTGACTGACAGTTTTCCATAATATCGTTAAGGTTTATTATTTCTGTTGCTCACAGTTGATGTTTTTGCTTTTCAAAAAAGACTCTCTAAGCCTCCCTGGCTTACTCTCTCCTCTGCAAATACTCAGCTAATTTTACTGTTATTTTACAAAGAAGAAGTAGACACATGATATAACGCAGCATAGCAGATCCCTGTGTTCCTCTAACAGGAACTGCTGAGCAGTGTTTATGTCCTGAGATCACAGGAGAAACAGTAAGCAGAGTTGTCAAATTTATAATTGTCAACATTGTCAGCAGAAAAGGTTGAGTGTCCAGAAAAGGGCAAAAAATGAACATTTTCCATGAGTTGGAGTATGAACATCTGAGTCTGATTAAACACGAATCTGTAAAGGGATTGAGCACTTCATTAAACTGCCTCAAGACAATTCAGATTAAATATTTCTACTGAAGTGCAACTTAAGCTATTTTTATCCCAGGATCATAGATAATAAATTCCCTCTGTCTAAACCTTTCCTAATATTAGCTGGCACCTGATAGGATAGCAGTTTGGCAAAATGTGCAGAACAGGTTTCAACAATCCACAGCGTAAGATGGTGTTGCTGTGCTAAAAAAAACAACCACCTCAGAGTGTGTTTGCTGTAGATGGCTGGATTTGAGTGGGCGATACTCTCCTGAGGGATATTCCCTGTTCGAGCTCCATAATAAGCAGCGACAGCTACCTTAAGTCACCCAGAGCTTCTGCTCAGAAAATTCAGGAACAAAAAGGGACCAGAGATAAAGGCCTTACATGCAACGCACCGCATCGCAGCAGGCAGCGTGTTTTTATTGTTCTGGAAAAGATCTGCTTCAATTTGCCTGTTTTGTTTTGACAGCTTCACCTATTTGTTTTATCCTCAGTTCCACTGAAAGTTAAACAATAATGTGAGCAAAAACTGTTTGATTACTTTTTCTACAAAGAAATTTGAAGAGAAAAATGGTAGCAAAAAGACGAGACTAAATGGATGGTGATTATCGCTGTGTTCTTCTTTTATGTGATAAAATTACAGTAGAAAGGAAAATGGGGTGGATCTGAGCAGGCTTATAATGTTGGAGGTGGTTCTGCAGGCTTGATCCAAAAGAGTTCTTGTAAAGGGAAAGTGGATGTGGTTCCAGTCAGGAGGGCATCATCTCTGTAAATCACAGGATCTCTATAATATCCTGTCATCTCTGCCTCTGCTTGTTTTCTTATGGTGTAACTTCTTATCTCTGCGGCATCATTTTTTAGCTGTTATTTTAAGAGATGGCCTAACAGTAAGTTACTTTGTGCAGCTTCCGTCTCCTCTGGAGCCTGCATTCTGAAAAGTGGTGATAATAAATTCATAGTGACAGTCTTTTTTGATAGAAAAACTTGCCTAATTTACAAGAGTTAAGTGAAAATACATAGTTAAAACAGTAAAATAATGTGAAACTGAGCTGTTAAAGATAAAAGAAGCAGAACACTAGCTTAAAGCCAAACATTTCAAAATCCTAGCTTAAAGTAGCAAAAGGCTTGTTAAATCTAAAATTAGCAAAGGCTATCTAAAAGTAGAAAAACGCTAGCTACAAGTAGCATAAAAATTCTTAACAAAACAAGTAACCACACCCTAATGAAGACCCGTATTTTTACAGCGTTTTTCTGTTTCTTTACAGGATGGGCGACAGCGTAAAGAAAGAAAGAAGACCGTGTCATTCAGCAGCATGCCCACGGAGAAGAAGATCAGCCGTGCCAGCGACTGCATCAGCGCAATGGTTGATGGCACTGAGCTGAAAAAAGTGCGATCCAACTCCCGTGTTTATCACCGGTACTTTCTCCTCGATGCTGACATGCAGTCTTTAAGGTGGGAGCCAACAAAGAAGGAATCTGAAAAGGCAAAAATTGACGTGAAGTCCATCAAAGAAGTTCGGACGGGCAAAAATACAGACACTTTTAGAACTAACGGCACCTATGATCAGATATCTGAGGACTGTGCTTTTTCAGTCATCTTTGGAGAGAATTATGAATCCCTGGACTTGGTGGCAAACACAGCAGATGTAGCCAACATTTGGGTAACAGGACTGAGGTACCTGATCTCCTACGGTAAACACACCTTAAACATGATCGAGAGCAGTCAGAACAACTTGCGCTCGTCTTGGCTAAGTGACTTCTTTGATGAGGAAGATGAGAACAACAGCAAACAAATAGCAATATGTGCTGCTGTGCAGCTTATTAAGAAGCTAAACTCTGGACTTAAAAACATGAAAATAGAACTAAAGTTCAAAGAGCTTCACAAAGCTAAGGACAAAATCTGTTCCGATGTGACAAAAGAGGAGTTTATTGAAGTTTTTCATGATCTTTGCACCAGACCAGAAATTTATTTTCTCTTTGTTCAGTTCTCCAGTAACAAAGAATTTCTTGATAGCAAGGACTTGATGATATTTCTGGAGGCCGAGCAAGGAATGGCACAAGTGAGTGAAAACACCAGCTTAGACATCATTCAGAAGTATGAGCCGTCCAAAGAGGGGCAGCTCAAGGGTTGGCTTTCCCTCGACGGGTTCTCCAACTATCTCATGTCTCCAGAGTGCCACATATTTGACCCTGAGCAAAAATCAGTTTGTCAAGACATGAACCAGCCTGTGACTCACTACTACATCAACGCATCCCACAACACATACCTGATAGAGGATCAGTTTCGAGGTCCGTCTGATGTGACGGGCTACATTCGTGCCCTTAAGATGGGTTGTCGTTGTGTAGAGTTGGACGTCTGGGACGGACCTGATAATGAACCTGTTATTTATACCGGCCATACAATGACCTCGCAGATCGTCTTTAGAAGTGTCATTGACGTCATCAACAAGTATGCCTTTGTTGCTTCAGAGTTTCCACTGATACTGTGTTTAGAAAACCATTGCTCCTTAAAGCAGCAGAAAGTCATGTTTCAGCACCTGAAGAAGATCCTTGGAGACAAGATCCACGTGGATCCCCCCAAACCAGAGGACTGTTACCTCCCTTCCCCCTCTGAGCTGAAGGGAAAGATCCTCCTGAAGGGGAAGAAATTGGACACAACCTGCACCTCCTCAGAAGGCGAGGTGACTGATGAGGACGAGGGGGCCGAGATGTCCCAAAGGATGAGCATTGATTCTACAGAACAACAGACCACCATGCACAAAAAATTCCAGCTGCTTAAGGACCTTTCTGATCTGGTGACGTTATGCAAGTCTGTGGAGTTCAAAGACTTTCCAACATCCTTCCAGAACCAGAAGCCCTGGGAGCTCTGCTCGTTCAACGAGGTGTTTGCCACTCGCTGTGCCTGTGACTTCCCCGGTGACTTTGTTAACTACAACAAGAAGTTCCTTGCAAGGGTTTATCCAAGTCCAATGCGGATTGACTCCAGCAACATGAATCCACAAGATTTCTGGAAGTGCGGCTGCCAGATTGTAGCAATGAACTACCAGACTCCCGGCCTGATGATGGACTTAAACATCGGTTGGTTCCGTCAGAATGGCAACTGTGGCTATGTGCTTCGTCCAGCCATCATGAGGGAGCAGGTCTCTTATTTCAGTGCCAACACAAAAGATTCAGTGCCTGGTGTTTCTCCTCAGCTACTGCACATCAAAATAATTAGTGGGCAAAATTTCCCCAAACCCAAAGGCTCAGGTGCCAAAGGAGACGTGCTGGACCCCTACGTGTACGTGGAAATACACGGTATTCCTGCCGACTGCGCCGAACAGAGGACTAAAACGGTCCACCAAAACGGGGACAACCCTCTGTTTGACGAGAGCTTTGAGTTTCAGATCAACCTCCCCGAGCTCGCCATGGTGCGCTTTGTGGTACTCGATGACGACTACATCGGCGACGAATTTATTGGCCAGTACACGATCCCCTTCGAGTGTCTGCAGCCTGGTTTCCGCCACGTGCCTCTGCAGTCCCTGACAGGAGAAGTTCTGCCACATACTTTGTTGTTTGTCCATGTAGCCATAACCAACCGAAGAGGAGGTGGAAAACCACACAAACGGGGACTGTCAGTACGAAAAGGCAAAAAGAGCAGAGAGTACGCCAGTATGAGACTTCTACAGATTAAGACTGTTGATGACGTATTTAAAACAGCCCTGCTGCCGCTGAGGGAAGCAACTGACCTCAGAGAAAACATGCAGGTAAGACACTAAACTATCTACCAATTAATTAACTTATCATCCTGCTGAGCTCAGGTGAGTGTAAACATTTGAATACAAATGTTACAGATTTGAAGTAAAACTCAAACACTGGCACTTTAGGACCACATGTCCCCCAACGTTTTAAACTGATTCAGAGTAACTTGATGTTTCCTTTAAATTCATGTCTTTATCCTGTTGTATTTGTTGAGTTTTATTTGTCAGGAACAGTAAAATCCTCAACA
The DNA here is from genome assembly GCF_001266775.1 of Austrofundulus limnaeus. Lineage (NCBI taxonomy): Eukaryota > Metazoa > Chordata > Actinopteri > Cyprinodontiformes > Rivulidae > Austrofundulus > Austrofundulus limnaeus. The sequence goes on from NW_013952546.1 coordinate 372,302, forward strand.
TAAAACCCAAAATTTGTTTTCTCTTTTGACACAAACAGTGCAACAAAAAACAAAGAATAAAGTTGGGTACAAATTAGAGATGCACGATATATTGGCATTAATATCAGTATTGGCCAATATTAGTCATTTTTTAGAATATTGGTATCGATAAACTGGGCCGATATTAACGTCCGATATTGATTTCCAACTTTTTATCTTTGTGTTTCTGTTTTGGGAGAGGAGTTGTTTGGCTGAGCAGCATCTGTTTGATCATGATAGTGATGCTGTGCAGCCAGGAATAACTGAAGTAGAGCCATGTCAGAGGTCTGGTTGTTTATTCACAGTATCAAAAAAGACACAAGTGTGTTTGTGTAATATCGGTAAACATCGGTTATCGGGCATAGCAGCAATAATTGTATCTATCGGCTGAAATGTTCATATCGGTGCATCCCTAGTACAAATATGTGATCAAAACTCCTTGTTGGAATTTAGTCATCAATCTTGACTCAGTTTTGAGTATTTAAAACCGATAACTTTACAATTTTAAACCCTCATTTTAATAAACGTTTGGATAAATTGGAAAAAGTTCAGATCACAAAAGAAACTACACACCTACATCATATTTGTAATCTTTTACATAACGTACACTTATAACACTAAGAGGAAAATAAAACCGTAGCTCATAGCACATCGGTTGGCATCACATTGTTTCTTCAGGCCTTGCATTAGGGTTTATTTTGGTACTCCTGTTTATATTGCCGTCTTTGTGACATAACAAGCTTGTAGCCTTGAGACTATAACAAATCGTGATCGCACAGTCACAGTTTGTCCCTACGGTTGTTTATGTTGGGTTTAAATTTGTCCTTTCACAGGAAGTTTAGGATTTGTGGGTGCATGTTTCATTTCCACTCGATGCTTGTGTCAGTTCACAAAGGATGGAGTGCTTGTGAGCAGCTAACATGTGCCAAAATGAAAGTTCTCACAGGCAAAGACGGCTTCCAGCCACTTCCTGTGTGAGCGAGCTGATCTCTGGAGGTCTAGTTATACGTTTTTGCTGCTCACTGATCATTTCAGGTAGTAAGGATAAGACATTTCTGTATCTTTTTGTGGACTTGTGTATCCTGTTTTGCTTGGTATTGTTGTATAAACCAGTTGACCTTCATGTGAGCGTATCTGTAATGTCTCCCCTCTCTGCAGAATGCCATAGTGTCCTTTAAAGAGCTCTGCGGCCTTTCAGCGGTGGCGAACCTGAAGCAGTGCATCTTGGCTCTTTCCCCGCGGCTGACAGGACCTGACAACAGCCCCCTGCTGGTGTTTAACCTCAATGACCAGTACCCCAACCTGGAGCCCCAGGGCCCGCTGCCGGAGGTCCTGAAGAAGGTCATCAGCACCTATGAGATGGTGAGATTGAGTTTTGTTGTTGTTCTTTCTGCAGGCATCAGCTCACAGAAAATGCCTAACCACACCACGTTGTTTATAAAGCACTTAAAAACCAGAACGCTGCATATCAAAGTGCTGTACAGTAAAATAAACATGATAAAACACAGTCCTCTCACATTAGATTGAAGGCTGCAGAGTAAGTGTGTTTTTAAAACAACATTTAAAAACAAAGTGAGGAAGCCTGCCTAACACACCGTGACAAACCCTTCCAGTTTGGGACCTGGAACAGAAAACGCTCCAGCAGCTCTGAGCTCGCTGGCGTCCCATTAAAACCATCTGATCTGCTGACCTCAGAGCACGGAGGTACAGCTGCAGCAGTGAGATCAATCTCTCATTATGACTGTTTGTTCATGTGCCATCTTTCCAATAAATAAATCGATTCACCCCAGAAAACTAGCTCTGACTTCGATTAGATCAATACCGTGACTTTACTTAATGTAACAGTGACACGCAGAGACGGTTAGGTAAGAGGGCCGGAACTCTGTTAAGTAATTAAATCAATGTTCACAAGTTATGCAACTAAGGTTATTCCACAAAATCATTTCATCTAAAACATCATATTCTGGTTTTTAATGCTAGCAGGTTCTAGCTTTAGCAGCCATTGGTTACCCTTCATCCCCTTCAGTTTAGAATAGGGATGCATGAGAACTTATTTTAAGAACCGATACCGATAACCGATAACTTTCTCCTTCTAATGGCCGATAACCGATAAAAACCGATAACCTGCCAGGAGATGAGACGAGTCAAAATGGGTAGGATCATAACATAAATTAACAAGACCAAAGAAAATGACACTGTCAGTTATACTATTAGAAATAAACTCTTGGCAAACAAACATTTCTTAAAATATATCAAACAAAACAATTTCTCAAATGGCCATTTTTAAAAAAAAGGCACATTAATGGTAAAAAAACCTTTAACACTGATCTCAGATTTAAACTTGTACAAAGAGAAAAAGTCGTTCCACAAGTTCAAAACAGATAATGCACAAACACAGGTTAGATTCAAAGTACATTTGTTTTTATTATTATTAATATATTATAAACAGTGCTTCTTGTGAATTCATTACAACCACATCATACTTACAGGCAGACACACACAGAGAGGCAGCAGCTCAGCAGGGTAAACTGTGGCCAACAAGGAGATAAAAGTTTTGGTTTTTAGCGAGGGTGAACGGCTGCTTGTCATCATTTCCATCGTTAAATTGCTTGAGATCTGCGTCCTCTCTGCCAATATGTTTGGATTTGTCAAAAGCCTCAGAAATGATTTAAGTCCCGATGAGTTCTTGAGTGCTAGCTTGTTGTTGTTAGCATTTTAGCAGAACGGACTTTGTGCTGCGTTCAGGAGGTAACAGACTTTACATGTTCTCAGATTGGGAGTAGTTGTTCCGACCTTTTTATGTTTATAATTATAAAGTTTGTGTGTAACATACAGTGTTAATTGGTAAAATAATATTAATAATTCTTAAAATAACTGATTATTTTTCAGCACGGAGTATTCTAATTATTTTTCTAGTGAGAAAGTAGTTTTTTCCGACGCAACTTGAACGTTGCTCAGGTCGTGCCGGATGGGAAGCGGCTAAGGAGCACACTCACCACCGCGCTGGCAAACATGAACATATATTATCAATTCTGTTTGTTATGATATCGGACCGATAAGTATGATGTCAGAATTCCCTGATATCAGGCCGATAACTATCGTGCACCCCTAGTTTAGAATCTAGATTATAATTTGCATGATCCAGTCACATCTTTGATCCTCTCTGGTTTCAGCTTCCATCACAAACTGTTTACAAGTTAAATTCGAAGCGGAGTACCACCAGTGAAGGGATGAAACCACTGTATTCAGTTTCAGTGGCAGTTAGCTCACATGGAGATGAGTGGCTAACAAAATATTCATACGTAGAAAAACATGTTAAAAAGGTAAACAAACATAACTAATGAGCCACCGGTCAGTGCTAGTTCAGTTTGTTTTAATTAGTAGCTAAGACCTGTACTGTACTTTTTACATGCAGAATTGTATCATTAAGCTAACATCAGCCAGGAATAGGAGTATTTGAGTCTTTGTTACATGCAAGTAATTACGATAATGGAAGTAACCATAGCACTTAAGGGTAGTTTTTATTGTACCAATCCAGCACCGTCTACCCATTTGTCTGCCACCAAGACAGCAATTTCTTCTCCCATCATGAAGGTAATCACAGCATGTAAGACAGCTTTTAGTGCTGCGACTGCAGCTGCAGAGTGACATTAACAACTACAGCCACTTACTCATTACTGCTCACAGAAGAACACGCTGATTCACTTGTCGGGTTTGTGCAACTGTCCGTCCCAAACGCAGCAACTAAAACAGAGCAGATGAGTTTTGGTTTGTCGAGGACAGGTGGGGCCTCTTTGCACAACACAAAGTTACACATTTATTTATTTTTTTCTGCACACAGAGTCAATTTAAGAAATTCTGTTTTCCACCCTCTGCTAAGAAGAAGTCAGGTCTAAACTCGAGGTGCTTTGTGCAACAGAGCTACTCCTTATTGTTACTAAATGAGAAGTAAATGGTGTAATGTGTGGTGGACCGTTTGGAGTTGTGGGTTAACTCAGGTTCAGAGGTGTTTAATTACACCTGAGTTCAATAAGTTTACATGTTTCCCTGTCATTGAGCTTCAGTCCTGAACAGATCTGTCACAAGGCTACAGCTTTAATCAGAGGTTTAAATGGACCTGAAGTGAATCATTTAGAGTTTGGACAGACTGGGCTCAGTGTTTTCACAGCACAACAAGGTCAGCACGCTTTCCTTCAGCTCATCTCAGCTGGGAGACTCGTAAACAGAAACACTTCTGCTTTTTATGTTATTATCAGTGCAAGTTGTTCCTGCTGCACACAGCCGTCATCTGTTCTTTAAAACAAGCCTTTGTTTTTATGCACATCTAAACCACCGGCAGTTTCTGCAGAGTCTTAGTCGTGAAAAAATATCGCATTTAAATCTCAATTTTAGAAGATGTATTCTGTTTTAGGACCTAAAATCTGTGAGTCACGTCATAACTTTGTACATTAAGAGGATTTCAGATGTTATGCTTTAACAAAACTATCAGTCCCATCCTGCAGCCAATCTGTTGGAAGGAGTTTTCATTTGAGACGTTCTGGTTGCTCTGCACCGAAAACTGTTTTTATTTTAAATGATTTGGTTCTCATTACAATGAAATTTATTTTACTGGTGTAGGTTTTAAAGTTGAATAATAATGGCCCCTTAAAGCTCTTAAATTTAACGACTACAGCTTGTAGAAACCCTGCCCTCAGTCCATAGCTAACTTACAGAAACTGGTTCAACTTTTTTCCCTCTTCCTGGGTGAGAGGGGAAGGGCTGCGGCAGCAGGGTTGTGACAGATCCTGCAGAAGACAAACTATGTAAGTTATGCTTGATGAGACATGCACAGTTCTCCTATGAAGCAATGATGAATCTTGTGAAACAGGGACCACCGAGCTGTACTCAGTCGTGAGGAATAACGAAGCATCGAAGCAAAAAAAAAAAACCTTCAGATAACTCAAATTTTTTCATCTTTATATATTTAAAAAGCTGCAAACACTAAACCAAAGTTAAAATCAGCAGCATTTCAATCTAAATATCTCAGACGGATCACTGCAGAGGAAGATCCAGATGTTTGCAGCAGCACGTTTATTCAAACAACAGTTTGGTTTCCCTCTCAGTTCAACAGGAGTCTGTTTATCTGCTCCTTGACATATTTAAAAAAAGGAAATTCAAACTGCTTAAACTCGTGCTTTCTGTTTATTGTTGTTAAAACGGATTAAATAAGAGCAGCATGTGGCTGCAGAGCCACTGGTTGTGGAGGAAAACAGCAAAATGTTTAGATTTGTTTCAGAGTTTGTGTATGTGTGGAAGATGTTGTGAGAGTTCTGACAGTCTGCACTCAAACAGCCAAACATTTGCACCAAAGCAGCTAAACTTAGCATCGTTCAAAGCTGCGCCGTCACAGATAACCTGCTAATTATCTGCTGCTAAGTGACATGTTTATGGTTTCATCAGATGACCCCGATAATCAGTGGCTTCTTCTAAAGCCAAGTGGAGGGACGGCCCTTTTTTTATCCCCCACCCTTTAAAAATGAAACTAAGTCACTGCTGGAGGAAAACACAACCTCTAATAAAAACCACAATTGCTTCCGGTTGATTTTCTCTAATTTTAGTTTTCAAAATAAGCATTTAGTGACCTCGCCCTCAGTCATCCCTGTAATAACTGCTTCTTTTTCCAGCCCTTCCTGGAGACATCACCACTTCCTGTTTTATTGTGGAATGCAGCTCCTGCTGATCTTTGGGAGTAAAAAACAAAAGCAACACATTAAAATATTTGTTTTCTCTCAGGTGATCCAGACCAGCAAGACCCTGCTGGAGAGCTCTGAGGGCGTGTATGAGAGGATTCAACAAACTCAGAGAGCAGGTAAAACACACAAAGATGTTTCCTCACACCGTCATCATCCAGCCACTCAGCACCAAGTTCCTCTAAACATGAACCAGACTCACATCTGATTGTTCATGACTCCACATGCAGGTCATGAACACGTTCTGTAACCTCTGATCGTTGCCACACCGATTTCCGTTCAGTTTGACAGGAAGTCTGATAAAATCACAAAAAGGAGAATTAATTATTAGCTTGACGTTACAAATATAAAACATTAGGCTGAATGGTTGGACTGGTCACCCTTCAACCAGGGAGTCAGAGGTTGCCATTATTGTCCCAGAAGTTTCACAACAAAATGAAAGTTTTGGCTGTTTTGACACAAAGCAACCCGTCAAAATAAAAGCCCCAACACATGGCTGTTTAGTGTAATAACTTATGGTTTAGTAGTTTAGTCCGTAGATATACCACGTTGGTTTAATTAGCCTCCTACATCGCAGGACCTGCAGTGTGACACACATACGTGACCCATCATATCAAAATGAGGATTAAGTCAAATTAGGTCAAAATGACCTCATTACATTTTCAGATTCTTGGCTTTAAAAGCTACATTTTGATACCTGGATCATCCTGATATCATGAGTAAACCCATTTAAATGAGTTAATTTTGTCTTGTAGGTTACGATAACACAAATATTCAGTCTTAATCTTAATTTTATGTCATTTTAATGAGGAGTTTTTTATGTCCTTATAAAGAGGAAACCTGAAATTATATTTGAATATTGAGCTTTCCCAGCTGAAAAGAAACAAAACTTTGCTAGCTCACAGGGAAAATCTCAAATTTTAAGGCGTTTTTTTCCTCAAAATCAGTTTTTTTGTTGCTACTGCTCAAAGAAGTGCTTCATCATTTTGTTTTATGATTATATTTCAGACACTTCATTCAAATGATACATTGAAAAGGCTTATAATCATTGTGTTTTGACAAAATGCAAATTTTCAAACTTATTCGAAACACTATATTTGCCTATTTCTCCTTATACCACTTTAGGACTTAATCCTCGTTTCGATGTGATGAGTCACATGATGATGATGATGATGATGATGCTCAGAACTGAAATTATAACTTACAGCTCAGACTTCCTGTCTAGAATAAATTTAAAATCTGAACTGAACATGGACAGTAGCTTCTTGTGTGTGCTCGATTAGCTCTGTGTGTGTGTGTGTGTATGTTCGATTAGCTCTGTGTGTGTGTGTGTGTGTGTTCGATTAGCTCTGTGGGGATTAGCCTGAGTTACAACCACAGAAACTTTAGCTCATTATCTGTAAGTAAGTCTGTGTGCTGGCTGAGGCAGCTATCTTAAAATGACTCAAAATAAAAATAAAAATTCATTAATTACTTTCTGAGAACTTTATTAAACGTCCGGTGGTTCAAGAGAGATTTTACTAACAGGCAGTGTTGACTGAATCAACTGATGTCAGAGTTTTAAAGAAAGATCTTGTGCAGTCTGTAGCCCTCAGAGTCTTTGTTAGGGATGATGCTCAGCTACCACAGCATGTTGTATATCTGGGTCTGTAACTCTTCAAAACATCCAGACAGAGCAGTTTGAACCTTTTTGTTGAAGAAACAAAACCCCACGAAGAACAGTCCGATGTTTGGTTCTGATCCGTCCTCCGGGTTCTTTAGGTTTGTGTTTTTGGTCCTTGTCCTGTTTGAGGACACTTGACCTGCTCAGACCAAACCTGACACTGAGCAGATCGTCTGGAGGTTTCACTGCACCCTGCACAGACTCAGGTGGTCCCTTGTAAGTCCAGGGTTCTGGTTTTTGTCATTTGGTTCTGTGAACAGCTGAGGGGACTTCTCAGTTTTGTTTTTTTTTGATTCTTACAAGGACATTTCACTCTTAGTGATTCATGTCTTCTGTCTGAGACAGACTGGTGTGATCCGACACTGATGACCTTTGACCCTGGAGTTCTGGTTCAGTTCTGTTGTCTCTGTCTCTCTAACTTGTCATCTGTTGTCCTCTTGTGGACGTGTGCAGAGAGGCTTACAGTCGTAAAGAAGCAAACAGACGACTTTAAACAACAGAACCCACGTTGTTTCATCCAGGCTGTTTGAGCCCAGCATCTGTGAAGGTTTGTGTGCACGCCGTGTGGTTTTACAGAAACTGGGTCAGCTCAGACCTGAGTCCCTCCTAAAGACAGCAGACTGTTTGAGCAACAACAACTGTTAAAGTGGTGAATAATCCATCACATTAGCTCCGACAGGCCCTGATGAAACTAAAACACAGTCAGGTGTTACCAGGAGGCTGACACACGACAGGATGTCCCCACAAATACTGATCTGTGCAGAAAATAAAACTGCAGGTTTGATTTCAGCAGAAACCTTCTGGTTGTCTCAGCTGCTGAAACATAAGCTTTATGTTCTTTATGTGGGAAATAAGGACTTGTTGTGGAACTCTGTGCTGTAAATAAATTAAAGACAGTAAATATGTGTGGCAGCTGCACCGCGTCTTATTTCACCTACAAGGTCGCCTTGTTTTTTAAACGTGTTACCTCCACTCCTGTTTGTGTCCCACTCTCACCTCCTGCACTCGTTTCCCAGCTGCTCCGAGATAAAGCTAAAGATAAGTTTATTACAGAAAGAAAAGTAGTTTTCATCAGTTCTCCATCTGCACACAGCAGATCATTCTACCTCCACTCCTGTTTATTAGTCTACATCATGTTGTTATGTAAACATTTGGAACAATATATATA
>NW_013952546.1:383523-385317 GCF_001266775.1 Austrofundulus limnaeus
AGGGACAGGAGATGAGAGGACAGGAGACGGGAGGGGGGACAGGAGACGAGGCGGGGGACAGGAGACGAGGGTAGGGACAGGAGATGAGAGGACAGGAGACGGGAGGGGGGACAGGAGACGAGGCGGGGGACAGGAGACGAGGCGAGGGACAGGAGATGAGAGGACAGGAGACGAGGGGAGGGACAGGAGACGAGGGTAGGGACAGGAGACGGGAGGACAGGAGACGGGAGGGGGGACAGGAGACGAGGCGGGGGACAGGAGACGAGGCGAGGGACAGGAGATGAGAGGACAGGAGACGAGGGGAGGGACAGGAGACGAGGGTAGGGACAGGAGACGGGAGGACAGGAGACGGGAGGGGGGACAGGAGACGAGGCGGGGGACAGGAGACGAGGCGAGGGACAGGAGATGAGAGGACAGGAGACGGGAGGGGGGACAGGAGACGAGGCGGGGGACAGGAGACGAGGCGAGGGACAGGAGACGAGGGGAGGGACAGGAGATGAGAGGACAGGAGACGGGACGGGGGACAGGAGACGAGGCGGGGGACAGGAGACGAGGCGGGGGACAGGAGACGAGGGGAGGGACAGGAGACGAGGCGGGGACACTCCTTCCTGTGTTTGAGCCCATCTATCTGCCCTCTTCTGTTTTTGTTCAAACAGGCTTCAGATGAATGAAGCTGACAGTCGGACGTGTCTATTTCCTGGATCACAACAGGACAAACTGCACAGATAATAGACAAGAGAATAGCTCTTATTGCCCCTCCCCCCTGAAAAAAGCATTTAATGTTTACCAGCACTTCTGTTCTCGTCTGTTAACAATAAACTCAAACCACAGGTCAAATTTAAAAGACTCATACAGAAAGTTACTGCTGACTGTTGGTCAGACCCATTCAAGATGGCCGCCACAGCTAAACACAGACAGCTGTAACTCAGCCAGTGACAGATATCAACTGGTAAATATTCTAATAATCTCAAGCTTTTATAAAGCTGCAGGTTTTAATTCTGTAACTGACTTCTATTAAAGGGGTGAATCATGTAAATTCAACTTTTTTTGAGTTTTATATCAGGTTATAACTAAATCCCACACAGCGGTAACATAATGACCCCCGCACGCACAAATGCACCAGAACTCAGGTCTTTATTCCTAATAAAGGTCATGGTACCAGATGCATCCCAAAATTGTAGTGGTTTGGGTGGGGGTCTTTTTTTGGGGTGAGGTTGGGGGGCATTGGTTGACCTGATGGATGGTCGATTGAATTGATCTGAATTTATTTTCATTCAAATTTGGGGAAATCAATTCATAAGTCATGAGATGGATTTTCCCCCATGGGTGCTGTGTGTGATGTGTTTGTGTGTCACTCCTGGCTTGCCGTAAGTTTACAGCTGGTTGATGGTCAGCGCTAACGTTAGCTCCTGACAACAAGTCGTCTGGATCAAAACAAAAGAATCACTAACGTTACAGCTGATTCTCAGCAGGACTTAAAGAAAACAGAGATCATGATGACTTGTTTGTAAAGATTTGCGCTCAGAGTTAGCAGGAAATGAAGCTTCGAGCAACTCGAACCAAAACTACAGTATATAAACATCTGACTGAAACTGTTCTCCTGTTTAAATGTGTGAAAGATGACAGTCTAACTAAATCGTTTAGTTTTGTTACCAATATTATTTATAAATTTTAGAAACATCTTAATGGCAGAAACCACCGGCAGGGACTAGAACCTCCTTCTGGGACCAGCTCCTCCTCTGTGTCTCCAAGCTGAGCACACACACACACACACACACACACACACACACACAC
>NW_013952546.1:385342-388957 GCF_001266775.1 Austrofundulus limnaeus
AGTACGGAACGATCCAGAGGAGTTAGTACGGAACGATCCAGAGGAGTTAGTACGGAACGATCCAGAGGAGTTAGTACGGAACGATCCAGAGGAGTTAGTACGGAACGATCCAGAGGAGTTAGTACAGAACAATCCAGAGGAGTTAGTAACGATCCGGAGGAGTTAGTACAGAACGATCCAGAGTGCTGGTCATGTCGACAGCAGGGTTCATGCCAGGTCTTAAAAAGTCTAAAATTTGAAAATCAAAATTTTAGGCCTAAAAAAGTCTTAAAAACGCCCAGATTTTCATCCAAGGTCTTAAATCAGGGTTCCCACACCTTGGTCAACATCAAATTCAAATACCTTTCAAGGACTTTCCAGTACCAATTTTCTCAAAGTCACGAGCCATGTGCAACAGCAATTACCTGCTGCTACCACAGAGTTACCAATAAACAGGTTTAATATCATGTAAAGTCAATGAAAAACTGAACATAGTTGTTGAGTCAGAATCAATGAAAGAAAGTGGATTAAATGTTTATCCTACATTCATATCCACAATACATGGACATGTAATTATGTCCTGGGAGGTTCAGCAGCTCAGTTTGGGGGGACATGTCCAGACCCTCGGTGAGGACAGGAGCTGTGGTGCTTCACCTGGGCTCAGAAAGAACGACCCGCCCTCCTCTGCTCTGATTGGATAAAACTAAGACTATGGCTCTCTTTATTTGTTGAAAGCCACGTCAGTTTACTGTAATCCTGAGTTATCCACTGCAACAAATGTAATCTTTATTTTATTTATTTCACTATAATAATAACATATTTTTATGGATGATGAAAATCAGTCCTGTGAATAGAGAACTTCAATCCCCATCAAAACATTCAAGGACTTTCAAGGAAAAGTGTAATTTTTGGATGTTTTCACAAACTTTCAAGGATTTCAAGGACCCGTGGGAACCCTGTTAAATTTAATTTTGTCAAGTCTTAGTTTTTTCTACTTTTGATCATTCCTGAGAACCGTTGGCTGCATAAATAAAGTTAAGAGTTGTAATCAGAGGTTGACTCGATCTGTCTTCATTAAGTGCTCAGTTTGTTACAGGTCATGATTAAACTACAAATCCCCTGAGAACTGCAGGTAAAAATGGTTCAGTTTACTTCCATGTTTTTAACCTCTGATGCTACAACCCCCCACATACAGGAGCTTATTTACCTGCTCAACAAACAGTTCAGTCATGTCCACTGCTTGTTGTTTAAATATGGGAAAATGTGTTTTCAATGAGACTTGACTTGATATCAGTGATTTTTTCACTCAGTTGAAAGCGGTTCAAACAGTCAGATATGACCATTTCATTCAAATAATTTAGTGTTCTTGTATTAAAATTAAATATTCTTTAATAACTAAATTGATAGCAATAAAAGGTTTCTGTTAAAAATTCTGGGAGCATTTGAATGTTTCTGTTAATGTGTCGATTTGGTCTTAAATGTCATTACTAATGGTCTTTAAAAGGTTTTAAATTTAACTTACTGAAACCTGCAGGAACCCTGTGACAGTCAGGACTGATCAAAATAAAAAAATGTTTTTTTAAATTTTTTTATTCAGACCTGTCACTTTAGATCAGCCGTCTGTGATGAACCCAAACCACCAAATGTTTCTGCCGTCAGCTGCTGCTCTGGATTCTGATCAGTTCAGTTTATTTAACACCAGTTCACTACGAGTCAGCTCAAAACATTCAGACATTTTAAAGTTTAACTGTTGATCACAGCTTTAAGGAGCCTCATCCTGTCAAAAACAGACACATGCAGCTTCATCTGTTAACAGTTTCTTCAGATAATTACTTACTATAACTTATGATTGTGTTGAATTTTCAGCACAATAAATTCATTTTTGAGCCATTTATAAAAGACAAAATAAAAAATACATATTATATCCCCTAAAGGGATCCCTGATTAGTTGTAACATTAGACTTTATTTGATAAACATTTATTTTTACTGTAAAATAAAAACTGTAAAAATACTGTTGGATGTTTAGTTTTGTAAATTTTTAAAAATATATTTTAACATGGACGGGACCATTTTATTTACACACAAAGCATTCTGGGTAAATGATGACGTGGATAGGTCCTCGGTGCGAGGCTGCTAGCGAGCTATATCCACCCTGAAGGTTAATCTTGGACAATATCTGATGATCGACTCTTTTAAATGAAACCAGAGAGCGTTGACAGAGAGGAGAAGGTAGAAATGACTCAGCCTGGAACTGAAAATATGGATGGAGGACAACAGAGCTGCTTCATGGAAGAAGAACCTCAGCTTAGCCTGTTAGCCTTTGTGCTAGCGTCGATGCTATATTGCTTTATAAGCATTAGCTCAGCAATAACTCTACAAACAAACAAGCTAAACTGTTTCCTCAATTATGGGGTCTTTGGTCAAACCGTTGGCTGGAGCGGTGTAGGTCAGACTCATCTACAGTCCGGCCAAATTTCATGTTGATCGGTGCAGCTGTTTTTGTGCTACAGTTGACAAAAAATCATTGAAAAAAAAATACAACAATAAATAAACAGTACAAAAACAATATGACTCCTGCTTACGCTTCACGTGTGGGGGTCATAATAAATGTGTGTATATATAATATAAAGAACATCAGAACCCTCTAGTAGAACCTGGTCCAGAGGTTTCACTGGGAAGAAAGACAAAGAAACAAGTCAAATAATTACAAACATGTGGAGTGAGGACGTGATCAGTTTGTCCTCCAGCAGTTTCAGCACCAGAACTAAAGGATTCCTCAGGAAACCCTAACTATAGGATTTATGAAAAACACTTCTCTTAAACTCAGAGTAGAAGGCAGAGCTTCAACTCTGAGTTTAAGAGAAGGTTTAAGTTTAAAAACTGTAGGAACAGGTGAACCTGCAGACTGAGTTGAACACAGAGCTAAAGGAGCCAACAGGTCTGCTGAGTCCTGACAGCTTTAATATGTTCAGATGGAATTTACAGAAACACTACGCTCACACTGTTTGATTGACAGGAAGTTATTTTAACTGTAGAGAACAAGTTGTAACTACAGAGAAATTCACCTGCAGCATGAAACGCTCTGAATGAGAAAAACCTTCAGAGCAGATCAACTGATCAACCTTAGACCACAGATATTTATTTACTTTACATAATAACTGTTAGATGTGTAAAAATAATGTTTAAAGTGACTCCTCCAGTCATCCAATCATTTGTCTCCTCAGGGTCAGGAGGACCTGCTGAAACATGCACGACTCGAGGTCCAGGAGAACCTGAAGCAGATCCACTACGCTGCGCTCACCTGTAACCTGAGTAAAGGAGGAGCGGGGGGCGGCTCCTCCGGTTCCTCCGAGTCCAGGAGCCGACGCAGCCTGGAGGCCATCCCTGAGAAGGCCACGGCAGAGGAGGAGCTGACAGACGAGGAGAACTGAGGAGTTCTGCTCCTCCTTCCTGACCCTGAAGCACAGAATCCTCTCAGAGACTCTGAGCTCAAAGTGTCAACGCTTCAAAATAAAACTCTGTGTGTCCTCTCTAAGCCTGCAGAGACCAGTGAAGTCCCCTCAGAGACCAGTGAAGTCCCCTCAGAGACCAGTGAAGTCCCCTCAGAGACCAGTGAAGTCCCCTCAGAGACCAGT
>NW_013952546.1:388967-393419 GCF_001266775.1 Austrofundulus limnaeus
TCCCCTCAGAGACCAGTGAAGTCCCCTCAGAGACCAGTGAAGTCCCCTCAGAGACCAGTGAAGTCCCCTCAGAGACCAGTGAAGTCCCCTCAGAGGACCTTGGATAGAAGGAGACACGATGACTTTAACAATATTTGATAAACTTTTACTGAAAATCAGGAGCAGAGCTGCTGCATGGAAGGAGAACCTCAGTTTAGCCTGTTAGCTTTAAATTAGCACCTGAGCTAATACACATAGCATTAGCTCCTAAGCTAATATTAGCTTGGAGCTAACGTGAAAACTAACCAGCAAAACTGAGGTTCTCCTTCCATGAAGCAGCTCTGTTGTTCATCAGTTTCAGATTATTTTTAACATCTTTGTTTTAAAGTAAAAGTTGATCAAATATAAATGTTGCAGGTAATCCTGGATTCCTTTTAAAGCACAATATTTTCCCTGAGCTGTGAATGTACGACGTCAGAGGAGCAGCAAAACGAGAGTAAAGAGCTGTTTACAACAACAGACTGGTTCCTGTTCCTGTCTGCCAAAATACTTTCTGTAAATATCATTTTATTCTTAGAAATATAAGATTTATTTTATAAAAGTTATACGAACAAGTCTGTGGAGAAACAAAGTTTTATTTGTGTGGATTTTCCAACCAGCAGCAGCAGCAGCAGCAGCGGTGTGGAGGAGACCTTGTTCCTGTTGTGGTGCTCGTCTTTCAGGGCAACTTTTACCAAAGTTCTTCTGGTTCAACTGTTTCTGCTGCAACAAGTTCAAAAACAACTCCTGTCAGAAACTTTAAATCAGGCGAAGCTCGTTAACAAACAAACATCTGTTTGTATCAGACCTCCAGGTTCATTAAAACATCAGTGTCTCACTCCCTGAACGCAGAGTCAGAGATGAAACTGTTAAATTATTAAACATTTAATCAGAACTGAGTCACACCAGCTCGGACCGGCTTTCTAAATGTTTGTTTGTTTTCCTGTTGTTTCCAGCCGCTGTAATAATAATAATAAATGTTGACAAAAACAAACATTTCAACAGTTTTAAGTCTTATCTGTCAAATTAAAGTTCAATAAACAGTTTGATCTTTGCTCTGATTTCTTTTATTTTTCTAACTGAACAACTACACCCTGATCCAAGATGGCCGCCACAGCGTTAGTCACATGACATCTTTGCTCAGATAACTTCACCTGGTAGTGGAGCTCGTTTTGTCACAATCAGTTTAATGATGTTGACAAACAGGTTCTGATGAACAGTTCAAAGATCCATTTCATTACCAGAACCAGGAAACACAAGGACAGAGACCTGGTTTGAACTGAGCCGGATCAGAACCTGCATCAGAGTCGATCGGCTGTGTTTGCTGATCGGAGCTGAAAAAGCCCGAGGACATGAAACCCGGGTCGTTACAGGACCAGGTCCAGCTGTGAGCTCACAAACAGAACCGAGTCGGGACTGAAAACATCAGATCAGAGTCTGGTTTGATCCGGACATCAGTTTTTATGACAGATTTTTATTTTCTATCTTTTTTTTGTGTCACTTCAGTAGAAAACGAAACTAAATATTAGTTTATTTAGTTTATTTATTTCTTCATCAGTGACTTTTTTTAAGTGAAGAGAAAATAGAGAGAAAAACAGAGAGAAGTAATTAAAAAGATAGAAGGATTGAAATAGTGATTAGAAGTATATTAAATAAACACCAACAAAACACAGGACCACACACCCAACATCTGTCCGCTCACCTGAAAAATAAATGGATAAATACATGGAGGGCATATATAAAAATATACACATACCCATACATATATAAAGACATACATACATACATGCCTACATTCATAAATATTGTCAGTATATACACACAGACATATATACACACTCAGTGACCTGTCAGAACCCCCGGATCAGAACACCTGTTTGTGAGCAGTTGTGAACATGCGTGTATATACAAGATTTCTCCAGTGGAATATTTAATAGTGACTGTGGAGGACCGAGACCCAACCCCCAAGACACGAGGCAGACATAGAGAAGACCCGAGCGCAGAGCCCCAAGGGGCACCCGCACAGGAAGATCCGCCCCCCCACCCCCCTGATCAGACCATAGGAGAGAACTGAGAGAGTCCCCCCAGCGACCACACGCACAGCCCCCGGGGCCAGCAGCGACAAACTCATGGGCCCCACCGGCACCCACCATACCAGAGCAGATCCAGGAAAGGGCACAGAGGTCCGGGCCCCCAGGGCACACCCCCTCCAGGCAAAGCCCGACAGGCCCAGAGGCCCCGAGCCCCAACAGGCAGTCACCAGGCCAGGCTGGCACACACCCCAGTGCCCAGCCCCAGACCCCGGGAACCCCCAGCACTCCGGCAGCCAGCCGCACACCCCACCGGGGGGCCGAGTAGCAGCGGGCCTCCAGATGAACCAGCAGTAGTTTTTATTACAGATTATATTTTTTATATTTTTCTTTATTTACAAATATTTTATCCATAAAAACAAGTGAAGAGCTTCAGTTCCTTCAAATCTGCTGCAGTAATGCTACGGTTAGCATTTAGCTTTTTCTTTAGTTGTTTTTTTAATCTTTGTTAGCAGTTTCTAATTTAAGATTATAAATCTGGACATTAAAGCTGGATTAGAAGCTGAAACCATCAACTAAAGCAGTTTGGATATTTTGTTGATGAATCAGGCTGAACTTCCTGACCGCACCTGTTTTATCTCCAGCACACAAACACACAACGGATCCTGCTAAAATCAGCCGAATGTGTGTAAACAACATAAACCAAGTCCAGCTCCTCCACTCAAGCTTTTGTTTTTATTAAACAAGATTTAGCTCCTTGTTGAAAGTATTAAAACACAAAATGTCCTCAAACCCCAGCAGGAAGCAGCTCCTCAAAGGCTGCAGAGATTTGACCAAAATCTGTTCAGTTAAAATGTTCAAACTTAAAATCATTAAAAAGAAACTAAACTAGTTAATGGTAAATAAAGTAGGACAAAACAGGAAATCAGTAAAACCACAGTGAAAACCTGAAACCAAACAAAACATGAGGTAAAACATGTCCGCCACAGCTCTTAGTAATTTATGAACTCTGTAATAATCTAAGCTCACCTCTGTCAGCTTCTACTGGATGTTTGTTTTTATGTTGAACAGGATCTGGTATGAAAACAAAAACAAAACAAACTATTGGTAAACAGATGTTCTAAAACACATCTACATGTTTAAACTTAAAGGTTTTTCTGTTTCACAGAAGAAGTCACTTTGTTTGATTTGATTCTGGAGCAGAGCTGCTGTAAAGCAGTGAGACTGTTCGGCTGCGAGGGGCTGCTGTGGGGACGAGTCCCACTCAGACCCACACAATGACCACTTGTTCTCCTACCACCCAACACTGGGGCTCGCTGGACCGGAGCCAGAACCAGAACCGCTCTGTCAGAATTCTGCTTCCCCTTCAGCAGCTCTCCACACAGACCCCCCCCCCCCCCCCAGAACGCCACATAAAGCCTCCTTCTTCTCACACAAACCAGAGAGCAGCAGCTCTGCTGCGACAGCAGCTGAAGTCAGCCTGCGGCTGCTGGAGGCCTGCGGCTCCATGAAGTCAGGGACTGGACCCGGTCCGACCCTGTGGACTTCCTGTGGTTCTGAAACCCAACAGATGCTTGTTGATCCTGGTCTACAGAAACATAAAGACCAGAAGGGACGGGAACCTCTAACAGTTCTGGTTTTGGTGGATCCTCCAGGGTCTTCATGAACCCGTTCAGTTTCAGCTGAAAGGCTGTTTGGGTCTTCTTTAGCTACTTTTAGTCTTTACTTTGTAGTCAGCCTTATTTAGCTAATCTTTTGCTACTTTAAGCCTTCAGCCTTTTGTTACTAATAGCTTTAAGCTAGCATTTTGCTGCGTTTATCTTTTAGCTATCCTCTTCTACATTCAGCTTCTTTTACTATTTTTAGCATGCATTCAGCTATTCTTTTCATTTTCAGCTAGCCTTTTGCACATTTTGCCATTAGCAACCATTTAATTAGTTAAGGCTTTAGCTGTTTGTTAATATTAGCTTTTAGCTAGCTTTTTGTTGCTTTTAGTTTTCCAGCTAATCTTTTAACTGCTTTTAGCTAGCATTATACGTTCAGCCTTTAGCTTTTTGTTTATATTAGCCTTTTTTCTAGCCGTGTACTACTTTTAGCTTTCAGCTATAATTTTTCAGATTTTAGTTAGCTTTTTAAACTTTTGACCACTTTCAGCTAGCCTTTAGCAACAATTTGCCTTTAGCAAGTGCTTTGCTAGTTAACTTTTAGATTACACCTTTGCTACTTTTACCTTTTAGCTAACCTCTTTTAGCTACTGTTACTTTGTGTTTTGGTATTTTTGGTTTTTTTTCACTAGCAGTGGCTAGTTTTCAGTTTGCTGTATGAAGGTTTTATAACATATCTATAAACTCGAGAATAACTGATTTAATGGTAACTAACAGATCTGTATAATATAATATAATAT
>NW_013952546.1:394824-399778 GCF_001266775.1 Austrofundulus limnaeus
ATATAATATAATATAATATAATATAATATTTATAAAACAGCTCATCATTTTAGTTCCTGTCAGATAAAGACTCAGGTCTCTCTAACCTCTCTGGACGTGTCCTCAGGAGGACACCTGAGGACAGGTGAGCAGGTGCAGGGGTCTCAGAGTTGATGGATTTTAGTCGATGGTTGTTTTTAAATATTTCTGTTAAAATGAAAAAGCAACAGATTTTCAGTATTTTTTGTACGTAGTTATAAAATAAATGTTATTTAATTTATTTTTAGATCTTTCTGCTCCTCTGAGTTTTTTTTTCTGTAACTCAAAGCTTCAGTTTTATGTTTGTTTTTCTGTTAATCATTCAGAGAACGTTGAGTTTGCTGAAAGCTTTGAGTTGTTTTTCTCCTCTTGCCTGTGGCTGTTTAAATTGTATAAACTTTATAAACTGTATGTCTGTTAGCAAAATATCCTCTGAACCACCGGTCAGCTTTTAAATGCAGAAATGATCGGACGTGAAGATTCATTGATCTGAAGTTTATATGATTATAAAATATTTCCTGTCCACCTGTTGAAGCTCCAGTTCTTAATTTAATTTTGAAACAAAATAGTATTTTTTTTATTTATTTCAAATTTTTATGTGTTTTTTACCCGTTTTCAACAAATCTTCAGCTCCACACAGAGAAGTGATCCTCTGCTGCCATCTGGTGGCTGCTGAAGTTTTTACACATTTTACCTCCACTTTGTTCTGAACGACTTAAAGCCATATTTTCAGTGTTTTTCTGTTTCTACATCAGTAAATGATAAACTGTGGATTAATTTAACCTAAAGTTATCAGGAGTTTTATTAAAACTGAGTTAGAAAACATTAAAGATTTATCGTCTTGGTTTCTGACTGTTACAGTTCAGATTATCTTGCTTTTTAGGAGAAGTTTTTCACCTTTTCAGGGATTATTTCACCTGCTCAAATGTAAACATGACTCAGCTGATTTCACTCAATGACTCATTAATCTGTGGCTTTTTAGTAGTGAATGTTGGCGAGGTGTTTTCTGACAGAAATGTGTTTAAATCTTTCATATTTTAGAGTTATCAGAGCCATCAGCTGCAGGAAGAACTCTGCAGATTATAATTCTCTTTAACTGATGAGATGATAAATCTGATGTTTGGAGTGGAAGTAATAAAAATAAAAACCAAAATAAAAACTTGCACGTGAGGCTGAGCTCCACTGGAGGGCAGCTGGAGCTCAGACACAAACTGCCTGCATCTTTTCCATCTAATCAGCTTTTATTCTGGTGGGATCTCCCTCCTGGAGCGTCACACATGCCCACTTCCTGCTCCCACAATGCACTGCATCTCCTCTCCGTGAGGAGGCAGTGGCGTGGTGCTCGGAGCATATGCTTGTTTTATTCCAGCAACAATCAGAAACTCCCCTCCGCCTCGCTGCTGAGGGTTGATGCAGACGGGAGCAAAGGCTCATGGGAGGTGACAGGAAGTCAGCTGACGCCTTTTGTTTGTTTGTCGTTCTGAAGTTTGCCTCTGAGGTTTCTGCTGGAGACGGTTTTCAGATGCAAAGCAGCGTAAACTGGGAGTTCAACTTTTTAAAGTCAGAGCCGCTCTGCGTCGCTTCAGAGATGTTTTATTGATAAAAACTTCCTTTAATTAAAAAAAGTATAAAATAAAATCTGATGTTTGGCTCGTTCTTATCCACCAGAGACAGATTCTGTCAACGCTGAGCTGATCCAGGAAGTTTAAAACAGATGAACTTTTTAAACTGAGGACTCACTGGTAGGAATGCATATCACCCGCCGGGTTTTAGGACAGAATTAAACTAAAATGATTTTATATTGAGTTAGACCTAATATAACACGGTCAGAGAGCTACTCTCGGCTACTAACACGTTCAGTTTTAGCCACTTTTTGGGTCAGTTTCATTCAAATCCATCCAGTGGTTTGAGATATTTTGCTAACAATCACGGTTAACAATAAATATTAATGTTTCAAACCTGGAGTGATCCAGGATGGAGAGATTTATAGCCTGACAAGACATGAAATTCAGGTCAGGTCTAAATTATAGGTCTGGTCGGGTCGGCTCAGGTCTCTGATTAGAGTTAATTAGTCGGGCTGGATCGGACTCAGATACGTCGCCTGTGGGCTCAGGCCGGGTCAGGTTGGATTTTTTAGGCCCGATCTAAACTTGAATTCCAGAATTGAACTCTATTTTTGTAAAAAAGAACCAAGTTTTAGTCATTTTTATTATGGCTCCGCCCACTGGGGCCGGAGGCACACTGTTCTCTGACTGCGTGCTAGTGCGGCGTCAGGTTAAATAGGTAGTTATATAGTTTGCTAACAGACATATACAAAAGTAGAAAGCTAGCTAATAGTTAGCCTGAAGCCACATTTTTTTCCTTTGTTAGTTGTTTAGCTAGCTAATGTGTATATAGAAAATCTTCTAACTAGCTGATTGTTAGCCTAAAGCTTTTTATGGCTCCACCCACTGGGTCAGACTGTCCTCTGACTGTCTGTGTTAGTGCGGTGTCTGTCCGTCATCTTGTCTGCACAATATCTCCTGAATGAGATGATATATTTACTTATAAACAGGTGTAGTAACTCCATTAGGACAGTACTCAGTCTGATTAGATTTGGGCTTCAAAGGGTCAAAGTTCAAGATCATTTATGATGATTGGTAATACAAAACTGGCATTTTTTTAATCCCTAGACAGTACAAATAAAATACCTGGTTTAAAAAAGGAAACAGATTATTATATTGTATGATACAAGCCACATTTGATGAATGTCCTACTTGAACCTGGTGTGTCGTCACCCTGTGTCTCAATAGTTCCTGTTGATTTCAGTCAAAATTCACATGATGATTGTTTTTGGCCCAACAGAGGTCTGAAAACATTTTGGGGTCAAAGGTCAAAGCTGAAGGTCAGGTAATGTCATCTTTGTTGACTATTGATATAGTAAATATCAGAGAGGAAATCATATTTTACATTGTTGACATCCAGGGGGTTGGACAATGAAACTGAAACACATCATTTTAGTGTGGGAGGTTTCATGGCTAAATCGGACCAATGGTGACCAGTCTTCATTAACTGCACATTGCACCAGTAAGAGCAGAGTGTGAAGGTTCAGTTAGCAGGTAAGAGCACAGTTTTGCTCAAAATATCACAAAGCACACAACATTATGGGTGACATACCAGAGTTCAAAAGAGGACAAACTGTTGGTGCACGTCTTGCTGGAGCATCTGTGACCAAGACAGCAAGTCTTTGTGATGTATCAAGAGCCACAGTATCCAGGGTAATGTCAGGATACCACCAAGAAGGACCAAACACATCCAACAGGATTAACTGTGGACGCAAGAGGAAGCTGTCTGAAAGGGATGTTCGGGTGCTACCTGGATTGTAACCAAAAAACATTAAACCATGGCTGCCCAAATCACAGCAGCTCAACTCTCCTGTTTCCACCAGAACTGTCTGTCAGGAGCTCCACAGGGTCAATATACACGGCCGGGCTGCTGTAGCCAAACCTTTGGTCACACGTGCCAATGACAAACGTTGGTTTCAATGGTGCAAGGAGAGCAAATCTTGGGCTGTGGATGATGTGAAACATGTATTGTTCTCTGATGAGTCCACCTTTGCTGTTTTCCCCACATCCAGGAGAGTTACAGTGTGGAGAAGCCCCAAAGAAATGTACCGCCCAGACTGTTGCATGCCCATAGTGAAGCATGGGGGTGGATCAGTGATGGTTTGGGCTACCATATCATGGCATCCCCTTGACCCAATGCTAGATGGGCGTGTCGCTGCCAAGGACTACCGAACAATTCTAGAGGACCATGTGCATCCAATGGTTCAAACATTGTATCCTGAAGGCGGTGCCGTGTATCAAGATGACAATGCACCAATACACACAGCTAGACTGGTGAAAGACTGGTTTGATGAACATGAAAGTGAAGTTGAACATCTCCCATGGCCTGCACAGTCACCACATCTAAATATTATTGAGTCACTTTGGGGGGTTTTGGAGGAGCGAGTCAGGAAACATTTTCCTCCACCAGCATCATCTGGCCACTATCCTGCAAGAAGAATGGCTTAAAATCTGACCACTGGGCAGGACTTGTATACGTCATTCCCCAGATGAACTGATGCTGTATTGGCCACAAAAGGAGGCCCTACACTATACTAATAAATGATTGTGGTCTAAAACCAGGTGTTTCAGTTTCATTGTCCAACTCCTGTAGTTACATACTTGGATAGAATAGCTGTCAACAGGTATCCAGTGCTTTAAATGCAGATGAGTCTAGGTTAGGTGGAGGCGTACCTGTCGTCGTTTTGGCATCGAGTTCTACCTTGTTGTTTCCAGACAAACAGGTTTAACTTTAACAGTTAACGTCAAAGTTTCCAACATTAACCTCGCGACTTAAATAGTGTGTTTCAGGGACGATTCTCGGCTACTATTCCAAATTTTATCTGTTTTTGTAAAACTAACTACAGATAAAAGATAAATTCAGCTGTCCTGACAAACACGCCATGTATCTGACGTAATAAAGTCCTTTAAGGTGATAAAGAGTCTCCATTTGGACGTTGTCTCCATGTCCCCTCATCCCTCGTCTCGGTCACATCCACAGCTCTTTGTTTACCGCTCGGCGCTGCGTTGTTTGTTGGGCTGAGGGAGCCTTGATGGAATCAGAATCCATTAACATGGAAGGCAGCGACGAGGTGACTTTAGCTCCTAATTAAAAACAGATGTGTCCGTTTAATAGTCTTAATACTTTGTGGGAGAGCGAGACAATCAGCGCAGAAATATCTATTTGCCTCATTAAATCTGGAGGCTTGATCATGATGAGAAGCGAGGTAATGAATGAAGACAGACATGTTTACCAGGTTGTTTAAACAGAACTCAGAGGAAGGAGGGAGGCTGCAGCCGAGACGGACCGCTGTTCTGTGGCAGCGTGAGGAAGAGGAGGAGGAAGAGAAAGA
>NW_013952546.1:400043-401155 GCF_001266775.1 Austrofundulus limnaeus
GATTAAATGAGATAATATATATATAGGACTTTGTCCTATTCACTTAAAGAAAATAAAAACACTTTAAAATGATTTTCTCCTTATAAGTGTAAAAAATAAAATCAAAGACAAAGAAAAAACAATAGAAAAGTTTTTTTTTCACCAGGGTTACCTCTACAAAAGGAACAGTTCAACTATTCTGAACTTATAAATATCTTAGCTAACAGCTGTTTTAATGCTCTTGTTTTGAAGAAATTAAAAGCTCATTAATGTTTCTATAAAACTGTTAGTAACCAATCGGAGCAGCCTTGTTTACAGTTTGAGGATGACGATGGTATCTTTGTGCACGATGTGCATGTCAGCTTTGTTTAACTCAGGAAACACGGCGGCGCTGCTGACGAGGACAGAGACGCTTCAGTCACGCTCAGGGACCGGCTGTCTCGTCCCATCACCGCTGCCGCCCCCCAGGACGCCTCGCTGATGGGGGGGGGGATCAGGATCTGTGTCAGGGTCCGAACAGAGTCCAGAGTCCTCACTAAACACAAAATGGACTTTACTGACAAATATCACTAAGATAAGTAGAATATTATTGAAATTCTTCTCAGCGTCGAGTCATGAAAGCTGCAGGTGATATGGAGGGAAAACTGAGCCTTAATTTATATTTCTAGAAAAATATAACTGGAGAGAAAATAAACGTCAAACAAATGACAAGAAAGCTGAAATAAAAATCTGATTCATGTAAAATATATAACGCATCTGTTGACTCTAAAGTTGCAGCTGAACCAAAATTCATGATGCTTTTAAAAATAATAAAAACATAGAATTGATTGATTTTTCTGATGTTGAGACTGAATCAGTTATTAATGAAGCTGTGCTCCAAAGAAGCTCTCTGATCACTCACTCACTCACTCACTCACTCACTCACTCACTCACTCAGTGTAAAGCTTGTTGGTGAAGCTGTCAGCATAAATAATCAGCTAATTGGCACTGGACGGTTCTGCTGTGTGCGCTGAAAAATAAAAAGATCCCCAGAGACACGAACTCATAAACTCACCTCCAGCTGGGAGCGAACACGTGTGTGTGTGTGTGTGTGTGTGTGTGTGTGTGTGTGTGTGTGTGTGTGTGTGTGTGTG
>NW_013952546.1:401883-413084 GCF_001266775.1 Austrofundulus limnaeus
GTGTGTGTGTGTGTGTGTGTGTGTGTGTGTAAACGAGAAGACACAGGAAATGGACAGAGGTCAAGGGGAATAATTAAAAAGAAAACCTGAAGAGAGTTGAAAATAAATGTCAAAAAAGATGTTCAGAGTCTCAGTTGTTTTATTGAAATCATTGATGAAACAAAGTCTCAGATAGAAAAATCACATTTTTATCAAACTAAACCTTCATATTGCTACCAGGTGGAGGGTGATAATGTACCACACCACCTATTTATAAAGCTCTTAAAACAACAACCGAAGTGCTGTACTATAAAGATTCACATAACAAGAAGAAACTAGAGAATCTGCATTTCCTGCACTTGATTAAGATCTTTGCTGAAAGATTTTTGAAGGATAGTTTAAAAAGCTGAAACTAGCATAAAATACCTAAAAAAGTAGCTAAAATAGCTGAAATCAACACAAACAGAATGAGCACGTTTGAGAACAAAGTTGAAAAAACTCAAATTAGCAAACGTAGCTAAAAAAAGAAAAAACAGCTGAAATTAGCAGAAAAAGCTTAAAGTAGTGGGAAAAAAAAACAACATATACAGGTTGAAATCAGCCGAACAGCAGAAAAAGTCAGAATGATACCTAAAAAATGCAGAAAAATAAGAGCCGAAGAAAGCTGAAATTAAGCCAGAACAAAAAGTAAAAAGTGCAGTAAAGATTTATAAACATTTTAAAGAGTTTAAGGACATTGAAATCAAACCCGGGGAGCCATATAGGGGGGAAAGTTAGGACAATTTAAGGGCCCTTGACTGATAGGACACCTGTAAATCATGGAGAGGAGACCTCCTGCTGAGCAGAGCGGCAGGATGTCAGGAACAAGCAGAAGAAAAGAAAAAACTTTGTAATTTTTCTCCAAACAAACCTTGAATGTTGACTAACTCTGTTGGAGGCAGGTAATGTTAGCTAAATGATCCAAATATATCATGTTTAACTAGTTAAGATTAGACACAGTTGTTACTTTTTCACATCCTTGTTAGTTAGTTAATGTTATGATAAATAAACACAATCCTTTATTATTTCTGTGGAGAAGTTGTGCTGGCTTGTTTTTCACATATTTAAAATAAATCTTTGCCACCATAGAAAGAGCAAAGTCAGGGAGGAGACATCAGATCCAGCAGCAGGGACTGCCTGATGCAGGCTTTTCTCAGGTAAGGACAGATTATTTTCTCAGGTAAGGGCAGATTATTTTCTCAGGTAAGGGCAGATTATTTTCTCAGGTAAGGGCAGATTATTTTCTCAGGTAAGGACAGATTATTTTCTCAGGAAAGGGCAGATTATTTTCTCAGGTAAGGGCAGATTATTTTCTCAGGTAAGGGCAGATTATGTCCTCAGGTAAGGGCAGATTATGTCCTCAGGTAAGGATAGATTATTTTCTCAGGTAAGGGCAGATTATTTTCTCAGGTAAAGACAGATTATTTTCTCAGGTAAGGTCAGATTATTTTCTCAGGTAAGGACAGATTATTTTCTCAGGTAAGGACAGATTATTTTCTCAGGTAAGAACAGATTATTTTCTCAGGTAAAGACAGATTATTTTCTCAGGTAAGGACAGATTGTTTTCTCAGGTAAAGACAGATTATTTTCTCAGGTAAAGACAGATTATTTTCTCAGGTAAGGGCAGATTATTTTCTCAGGTAAGGACAGATTATAACTTATTGCAACCAGGCAGGTATCAGGACAGAGTTTAACAGATATTTCTGAATTACTCTTATTTACACTCCAAGATATATAATTTTATTTATTGTTTCTACTTTGGTCCAAAATAAATTTAGAATAAAATAATTTTATTTAGTTTACAAAGAGATGATTGATTATCTTAGTTTAAAAGCAAAACGCAACATGAAAGATTTTAGGAAAAACATTGTTTACTATTTATTATTTTCATATATTACCTAACTACTGCATTATTTGTGTTCTTAAAGGCAGCAGGTATAGGTCATGTTATTTTCTTTATTTTGATTAGTTTTGCACATCTGTGCAGTCACATTTTACTAAAATGTGTTTAGTGATGTGTCACTTTAAGTGTTTATGCTATTCAAATAAATTATGTGGACTTTTACCCTTTTACATTATTAATTTGACTCAAGTAATCTTTTTTACAAGAATGGTGTTTGCCATTTAGCACCGGCTACTTTTCGACAGCTTAAAGTTTAGATTTTGTTAGTATATAGTTTAAAGAATTAAAAGTAAATCACCTGGATCTGTACTGTGGTTGTTAGTAATTATCTGTGTTTTTAACCACAGAGTAGAGGTATGATTTAATGAGGGAGGATGATAAATGACTCAAAATACCTCTGATGGAAGTTGCATTTAAAATGTAATGTGAACATTCATGCCAAAAAAATCTATTTTTTCCAAAAAATTAGAACTGAACATTGAGCCTTGCAGTGTGAACGAAGCCTTAGGTTCTAAAGATGTGGTGAGAGCAGCTGCGCGAGGGGGCCCAATTAGATGTTTCGTCATGGGGCCCAAAATTGCTGGTGGCACCCCTGAACAAACCTATTAATTTTCAATGAGAAAAACATGACAGAAACAGCCAAATATCTGAAAAAGTTGAAATTGCTAAAGTACCAAAAATCATAGCAGGAACGTCCTGAAGCAGCTGAATGTTTGGTCGATAAATTGTTGGAAAAAAAAAATCGCAAAACGAGATATGCGCAAAAAAAATACATAAAAAAATTAACAAATGATCTCAATAATGAGAATGTTTTATAAAGTTTCACAATAAAATAACTGAGGACTAGACACATCCAGAATACTGAAACAGTGAGGGAATGATGGTGTGTTTTAAACAGAGACGTCCTTACTTCTCGTGGCAGATATTTCTACGGCTTTGGAAGAAGAATTTATTACCTGAGTTTGAGTCTTGAATGAGGAACACATGACGTTCTGCAGACATGGTGACGGTTAAAGATGTTTTCTGACTGGAGACTCATAATTTCTCAGTTTCACTGAATTCAGAGTGCACGGCTTACAAAACTGCCATGTTTCATTGTCCACCTCTGCACATAACGGCTCGTTTAGCACCATTCAATCTGTTGGACACTTTCGAGGCGTATTTGGAAGCTTTTAACTAAATTTAAAAAAAAAACATATCTCTGGAGTTTGGTGAAATTCCACCTTTATTTTGTTGAGAGCTGAGGTTAGGTCTAAGTCCTGCACCTGAGGCCTGCAGGGTCACCAACATCACATCGGCTGTTCTTCATGCTAACAGGCTAACGTGGCTCCAGACCCCTGACATCAACATCTTTACCTTTGACCAACACCTGAACTCTGATCTGGATCTGCCCGTCATAAAAAGTCAGTCCTCCTGAGTCGAGCTTCATCAGCGCTCGGGGACCCAGGCGTCGTTGACTGTAAACACCAAACGTGCAGACAGGGATCAAACAATCTTCCGAGGGGGTAATTATTATTATTAGCGCTCCGAGCTGCACCGAGTCCCCCGAGGTCTCCCACAGTGAACATCCACACGTGACAGCCACTTATCTGGGTATCACAGCGAGTCGGCTTGACATTAATACCCAAGCTAATAACGGCTGCCAAGAGGAGCCGACGCCGAGCTAATGGCAGCGATGAGGGACGGGCGGCTGAGACCGCGGGGACACGTGTCACTCACGCTCGGCCATCCTGAGGCCTGGTCCTCCAGCTGTAATTAGTGGCCGGTGACAACAAGGCTCAACGGAGGAGAAGCAGCATGCCAAGCAAGTACACAAGGGTCTGAGCCGTAATAATTACAGGCAGCAAAACAATCAGACCCCAGAGCTGAATATTCTATTACATACAGGCTGCTGGTGCTGTAGGTTTGTTCTCAGCAACTGCACAACAGAACGGTTTTACCATTTAACTCCACAAGAATCACTTTTAGACAGAAAGATAAAACTACTGCAAGATGGAAGCAGAACTTAGTTAAGTCATCCATCATCCATCCATCCATCCATCCATCCAACATCCATCATCCCTCCATCCAACATCCCTCCATCCATCATCCATCCATCATCCATCCATCCATCCATCCAACATCCATCATCCCTCCATCCAACATCCCTCCATCCATCATCCATCCATCCATCATCCATCCATCCATCCATCATCCATCATCCATCCATCCATCCATCATCCATCTATCACCCATCCATCATCCATCCATCCATCATCCATCCATCCCTCCATCCATCCGTCCTTCCATCCATCCATCCACCCATCTACCCTCCATCCATCCATCCATCATCCATCCATCCATCCATCATCCATCCATCTGTCCATCCATCCTTCCATCCATCTATCTGTCCATCCTTCTATCCATCCATCCATCCGTCCGTCCTTCCATCCATCTATCAGTCCATTCATCCATCTATCCACCATCCTTTTCATCCCTCCATCCATCATCAATCATCCATCCATCCATCCATCCATCCATCCATCATCCCTCCACATCCATCCATCCTCCATGCATCCATCTGTCCTTCCATCCATCCATCTATCCATCCATCTGCCCTCCATACATCCATCATCCATTCATCTATCTATCCATCCATCCATCCATCAATCATTCCTTCATCCATCCATCTGTTCATCCATCCCTCCATCCATCCATCCATCCATCCATCATCCCTCCATCCAACCCTTTACCCACCCATCTATCTGTCTGTCTGTCTCTTCTCGCATCCATCTGTTCATCCATCCCTCCACCATTCATCTATCCATCTGTCCATCCATCCATCTAACCATCCATCCATTTGCAGGTTTACGTTTAAACTTTTAAAACTAACCTAAGTGTCTTTAAGTTTATATCAACACTTTTCCTTCCATTTTACCAGGAGAAATTCGTTTAAATTAAAAGTTTAATTCACAACATTAAGCTTATAAAATATTTTAATGCCACTTAGAAAAAATAAAATGGCTAAAATGTGACTCTCAGCCATATCCACAGAATATTTTACCTCAATATCTCTAAACATTTATCCCCATTTCTGTGTTTGCTAAGGTTTCCATAGCTGTGGCGGCCATCTTGAATCATCCTGACCCCAAAACCTAAATTTGTTTTACATCTGAGAGTTTCATTACAATGTGTCCAGTGATATTTTACTAACAGAAAGAGGCAGACAACTACTTGATCGTTTGTGATAAAACCACCTGCTCTGAATCACAGGACAAAACAGCTTTTAACTGAGATGTTTTATAACAAATCAAACTGACTTTGGTTTTTATAAAATATTTATATCTGTGTGTTTTTATTTCCAGTTATTATAATAAATAAAGTTAGTGAATAACCTGCTTCACGCTGACTCTAATATTAAGAGCGAGTTGACAAAGATCTGTGCTCTGAGACCTCCCAGTGCGGCTGTTGATGCTACACAGTATCTAAAGCCGAACCCTCGCTGCACCGAGCCCAGGGGCTGATGGGAGTCCTCCGGGGAACCATTAGTGAACGGATCGTCAATGTGGTGTGCAGGGAGAGCGTGCAATTCATGGGAGAGTGCCGAAAAACTCACAACACTCTAACAACACCTGTCACCCCCGCGCCTAATGAGAAACACAATTAGCAATTAACAGTGCGATCTGTCAGGGCTAATACCTGCCTTCCTGCACACGCACACACACACGCACGCACGCACGCACGCACGCACGCACGCACACACACACACACACACACACACACACACACACACACACACACACACACACCAGAGGAAGAGGGGGGGGGGGGGGGGGGGGACCCCATTTATCAGCACTTCCATGCAGGTATGAAATGAGTCCAAACAAGAGGATCAATTAGACGGGTGATGTAATGTTGTGAAACCTAAGCTGATGCTTTGGCTGCAAATCCTCCTAACAGACCTCACCGACGCTTCACTGGGACTTTAAACAAAAAAGAAATGAAGTGTGATTTTTATTACCCAGCAGGGAAATGAACTTTAGAGCTGATTGAGCTGCAGTGACCACACATCATAAAACACCAGCTCCAAGTTTGTCAGAATCCACTCTGCTGCTCTTCCCTCACAGAACTACAGTCACAGCAGCAAATAAACAGTGTTGTATGAAGTACATCAAAGTGATACTTGAGTAAAAGTACAAGTATCTTATCATAAAAATGCTTTAGTAAAAGTTAAAGTCTTCTCTAAAAATATTACTTGAGTAAAAGTCTTAAATTATCTGATATATTTTGTACTTAAGTATCAAAAGTAAATTTCTGACATAAAATGTACTTAAGTATTAAAAGTAAAAGTACTGAGTAAAAGTGAGCAGTTCGATTCTCCAAATTGACATCTCAAAAAAAAATTCTAACAGCGTGCAGCTGTGATGGGTTGTGTACAAGCTAATAGGGTGTCAGAATGGTATATATTTATACTTCTCATCCAACCACAATTAAATTCACTCTATCCAGAAGACACAATTTATCAGGATAATATATTTTTAAGTAATAACTCAGAATAAAATAGGAGTAACGACTTTCTACTTCTTACCTTTTTAAAAAATGTAAGTACAGATAATTGTGTAAAAATGTAATGAGTAAAAGTAAAAAGTATGCTGAAAAATAATTACTCAATTAAAGGACAGATAACCAAAAATTCTACTTAAGAACAGTAACAAAGTATTTGTACTTAGTTACTTTACAACTCTGCAAATAATCAACTTTTAAGACCCAAAAGTTGATTAAAAACCTTGAATTAATGCAAATTGACAACGTCTAAAACCATCTTTATGTTTTATCCTTTTTTAATAAAACCATTAAAAATGACGATCTGATGAGACGTTCTGAGACACGTGAGCTCAGAGAGATGACAATGACTCTCAGCTACTACCACCAGAATTAGCTTAATTTCTGCAAGGTAATGTTGATTAATGGTGGCGGCCATCTGGACTCTAAAAGTTCTGTTTTGGATACAGAGTTTCAAAAGAAATGGTCCGGTGGTTCAAGAGGTATTTTGCTAACAGGCAAACAGGGTTGGTGCCAAAGAGAAGCTATAATGTTTGTGTTGGGTGTGATCCTACTACAGAACTTTATCCAGGCCGGCCTTTTTCCACCCTGAGCCTGGTTGTGTTTGCATTGAGCAGAGAGCTGCCTCGATGTGGACGGAGTCACAGTATTATAAACCTGCAACCTCATTGTGTTTTATTTGTGACAAAACACTAGTGGATCACACCAACTTTGAAAGAAAAGTCCAGAAGATTGAGGCAGATTGAGACAAGATGGCAGGACATAGCTAATAGGACGGAGCAGGCTGACCCGGATAGAACCACTGGTCTTGGGTTTCCAGAAATTGGGGTGGATCTGGACCATAAGGCCTGATGCAAACATGCTGAACCCAGGTTTGACCCAAAGGCCTTGTGTGTGACCACAAATATTTTATGAAGCCAGAGAAAGACACAAAAGAATAAATTGTGACCTATCATATTGAAATAAGGATCAAGTCAAATTTGGTTAAAATGACCTGATAACATTTTCAGATTCCTGGTTTTAAAAGCTACATTTTGAAACCTGGATCATTCTGATATAAACGGAACCAGAGATATGATTTAATTTGTCTTGTTGGTTACAATAAAACATTAACATTTGGGCTGAATCCTAATTTTATGTAATTTTAATGAGGAATTTTTCATTTAATTATGAAGAGAAAATCACAGATAGTATTTGAATATTGACATTTCCCAGCTGGAAAGAAACAAACGTTGCTAGCTCACACTGAAAATCTCAAAACTAAAAGGCGTTTTTCCTCAAAATCAGTTTTTTTATGTTGCTACTGCTAAAAAAGTGCCTCAATTTTTTATGATTATATTTCACACAGTCAATCAAATGACACATTGATAAGGCATTCATTTGTTATATTTTGACAAAATGCAATTTTTATAAGTGTTTTAATCAAAACAGTACATCTGCCTATATCTCCAAACACCACTTTTAGACATCATCCTCATTTCGATGTGATGGTCACAACTGTACCGGCTGGATAGAGGAGGTGGGAAGTGATTTTACAGCTTCAATAACTGTTGCACGTTTTCACAATCTCCTTCAGATCAGCCCACAACTTTTTTTTAACGTATAGAAATGTTGTAAACTTCCATTAGCTTCGTAAGTAAAGGTGGTATCATTATATTAGTTTAAAATGGTCTATAAATGATATTGTTTATCAGGCCTAGTCACGCACACTTCAGAAGACTGACTGCTGTGGTACGAGCAAGACGCCATATTGGAAGAGTCGATGTAAACCTTTCATCATGCCTCGACTTCTGTGTAGAATTACACACAGATATTAGTTTTTCATTGATCGTGTTCCACCTGTTAGAAACATCCTTCACTGCAGACGTGCAGCAACATGTTTGATATTTGTTGACAAGAATTTCTATCAAATCAAATTAACGGTTGTCAAGATCAAACTGAGTTTCATTGATGTGCTGACCTAAATTTAATGTGTCACGGTTACCATAGTCCTCGCCCTGACCAATATGGCCGCTCCCTCCGACCCAAAAAAGTCACTAGATAGTACCTCTAGTCAATAACCCTCATTGTGTTCCCCATAAATTTTACATTTAGAGCTTTGAGAACTGCTCCGTGACTTCAGGGACGAAAAAAACTCATTTCGGTTCCATTTATTCAACTGAAACATTAAGAAAACTTCAGAATTATGAAATCTTCTGGCAATCTGCTTCTAAAACACACAGAACACACAGCAGCAACAGTAGCTGTGTTCTAATTGGATTACACCGTGTGTGTGTGTGTGTGTGTGTGTGTGTCTTCTCCAGAATAGTAATTGTGTCAGCCTTGTTGGTCAGCTGGGAATTGAAGTGTTAAATCCAATTCTGAATTTGTTTCTCTTGTACAGGGGGGGGGGGGGGGGGGGGGGGCGTGAGCAGCAACCATATGTTCCTGTTCCCAGTTCAGAGGAGCTGAATATGGATGAGGAACATCACGGGGTCCTGGCGTCGCCGCGGGTTTACACGCCGATGGGGCGCGCCCGTTCTGTACCAGACAGGAAGTGGAGCCACGGACACCAGAACTGCATCGATGACGAAAATTGAAGAGAATAAAAATAACGTTTCCTCAGAGGATTCGATCTGAAGACTAGAGTCTCAAACTAAAGCAGTGATCGACTTTCATACTGAAGTTTTAAACAAGCTGATTCGAGTTTGTCCAGTCATTACTTCCTGGAGGTTTCGTTAAAATCCATTCAGTGGTGAGGAGAGATTTTGCTAACAGAGTTAAAAGCAAAGCTTTAAACAAGCGTGACTCTCAGCTACGACCACGTCACATCTGTAAAACTAACTTAAAAACAAACAAAAACGCACATTTCAAATCAGGAAGTGTGTGATTTGATTGACAGGCGTTCTGCAGGGAGGCAGCCATGACGGTAATCAACACCCCGATACAAACATGTTGCTGCGAACCCTAAAACAAAAACACGACTCCAGAGAGTCACAACTTCAGGTGAACGAGCAGGTGTGAACAAGGTGTAACAATATTTCTGCTAATATTCAGCGTTTCCAAACGGTGAATTATAAAGACAGTGCTCAGATGTGTTAATTATAGTTATCAGGGGAATAAATAAATTAAGTTCAACTAAATACTGTGAGGAAAAAAGATGTTCTCAAACAGGTGTGGGGATGTTGGCTTTTCTCAGGTAAAAACAGAAACAGTTACTAAAGAATAAATGTTTGAGCTTATTAGTGCTTATTATTATTTAAAGCTTGTAAACGTATAAACCAGGAAGTCCTCAGACAGTCGTTTATTTATAGTTGAGTCGTGGAGGCAACAGGTCCTCTACACGGCTCCTGATTCATGAGATATTTTGCTAACAGACAGACATTATAAAGAAACACGATTATAAAAATAAATCTGTTATTTTCAGAGTTCTAAAGTAACTAAGTACAAATACTTTGTTACTGTACTTAAGTAGAATTTTTGGGTATCTGTACTTTACTCCAGTAATTATTTTTCAGCCTACGGTTTACGTCCACTTCTTACATTTTCACAAAATTATCTGTACTTTCTACTCTTTACATTTTTTTTTAAAAAAAAGACAAGAAGTAGAAAATTGTTACTTTTATTTCATTTTGCTTGTTTTCATTCCAGCTTGTTTTTATAAAAAATAAATGCTATCCTTATAAACTGTGCCTCTTATAGACTGAATTTAACTGTGGTTGAATGAGAAGTATAAATATATAAAACTCTGATACCGTATTAGTTTGTACACAAACAAATCATGTCACACTGCAGCAGGACTTAATCATTCAAATAAAAGTACTGTACTTAAGAAGTATTTGTACTTCATGAATTATATTATAACATTTGGCCGCAGCCCTCAGATAGATTTTTTTTTGTGGAAAGGCTTTGTGCAGCCTTGATATATGTATATAAACTGAAACAGCTGGACTAGTGCATCCTAAATTTAACATCAAATACTTTTAATACAACAGTCATTTCTGCAGTTTTTGGGGAGGTCACCTCCTAACACTTTTAATACTTAAGTACAAAAATATATCAGATACTTTAAGAGTTTTACTCAAGTAATATTCCTAAAGGAGACTAACTGTTCCCAAAGTAATTTTTTGGTAAGATACTTGTACTTTTACTCAAGTATCACTTTGTGGTACTTTATACAACACTGGTTGGTTTTACAAAATTTTAGCACCAAAGATGTCTCAAGCAGCAAAGTATCTCAGCTTCCAGTCATGTTGTTTATTCCTAGAGAACGTTTTAAAACAATCTCAATAAACAAAGCGCTACACTAAAGTTCATTTAAAACCATCAGGTGAACTTAAACGCAATGAAATCTCTGAAAACTGAAGATTTTTAGATGTTTACAAGAAAGTTGTCCAATAAAATCCAGAAAAAAACAAATAAAAATGATGAAAAGATGAGTTTCAAATGTTAAAACCTCATCTGCAGAGAATCAACACGTGTTTTTATCCTGATGCGTCTCTCAGATCGTCACAGTTTTTATTTTGGCGTGCAGGAGTGGAGACGCCACCATCAATCTCAGAGCAGCTAATGAACTGCGTTTAACAATAAAACGCACTGGAAATGGAACATTTCATTTACAAGAAGATCAATGGCAGTGACAAACGCCCCTTCTCAGAGCGACTAGTTAGCAGGATGATGTTCCGCAGGCGATCCAATCAATCAATGCGCACCGACACCCCAATCAATCAAACAGGGGGGGGGGGGGGGGGGGGGGGGG
>NW_013952546.1:415440-422759 GCF_001266775.1 Austrofundulus limnaeus
CACACACACACACACACACACACACACACACACACACACACACACACACACACACACACACCAGCTCTTTCTCTACACATCTGGCTGACTGAGATCACCTCTCGTCCCTTCTCCTCCTCGTCTATTTTCTCCTCTGCAAACGACCGACTCCACCTCAGATTTGATCTGATCCTGAATTTAAAACATTTCCAGCAGAAACTGAGTCAAACTGAAGTCCTGGGGTTTCTTGAAGGAATGCATATCGCCCGCTGCTCTCAACTACTACCACACAAAGCTTTAGCTCCGAATCAATAAAACTGACCAAGTTTGTATTGGCTAAAGTCAACTAATTGTGGCAGCCATCTTAAACTGCATAAACTTCAAAAGTTAATCAGCTGTAGCTGAACATCAGATGATTACTTCCTGATCGTTTCATTAAAATCCATCCAGTGCTTCATGAGATATTTTGCTAACAGACAAACTGGGTTGACACTTCAAGTTACTGCCAATGTTTTGTGTAATAATACATCAGGATGTGCAATGCTTCAGAAATATTTTGGGGATGACTGTCAGCTACTACCACAAAAAAGTTTAGCTATATATCTGTGAAGCTGACAGAGTTGTAGCCTTTTACGTGATTCATAGAATCAGCTGGCTGCAGTGGCCAACTTGAATGGTGTCGACGCCAGAAGTTAATCAGTTAAAGATGTTGATCCAATGTTTGATTCCTGAAAGTTTCATTAAAATCCAACCAGTGGTATAAGAGATATTTTGCTAACAGACAGTTATTGACTAAGTTTTAAAAAACTGATCTCACTCAATCATTTAACGCCTAAAGCACAGGTCAGGGTTCACCCTCAACTACTACCACGCTAAACTTCAGCTCAACATCTGTAAAACTGACTGAGCAATTAAAAAGTAAAGTTTACTCAAGAAGGAAGATTTAAAAAAACAAGAAAATTGGAATTTTGTGTTCATTAAGATTTAATTTTTTTGCAATTACACAAAGAAGACTCAAAGTTTTAACAACAAAACCTTGTTTCAATAAAGGATTATTTTCTTTCTGTCCACTGAGAGGTGAAGTCTGCCTCTAGGTGGCGCACTTCTCTCACGTTAGGCAGGACGGCGCTGAGGAGGAGACGAGCAGAGAGAAGAAAAACTGAAGGAAAATCTCTGAAATGGTTTTTATCATGAAAAATAAAACGAAACAGCTGCTGTAAATATATTTGGATACATTAGTGTGTCCTCTGAGGGCAAACGCAGGCAGTGTGTGTGTGTGTGTGTGTGTGTGTGTGTGTGTGTGTGTGTGTGTGTGTGTGTGTGTGTGTGTGTGTGTGTCTTCTCCAGAATAGTAATTGTGTCAGCCTTGTTGGTCAGCTGGGAATTGAAGTGTTAAATCCAATTCNGTGTGTGTGTGTGTGTGTGTGTGTGTGTGTGTGTGTGTGTGTGTGTGTGTGTGTTAAGCGGCCACACACAGTTTCAGGCTAAAGTCAGACCTGAGTGTTTGCAGGATCTAACATCTACCTGGAAAATTAAAAAGTTAGAAATATAAATGAGGCAGTAAAAACGTGATGAGGTGAACATTTCAGTTCAAGGTTCAGACATTTTGTTCTGTTAGAACCGTTTTTTAAAAATTACATCAGGAGAACAAAAGTAAAGAAAAATTTAAGAGTCTGAGTGATAAATATCTTACCTGCAGTGGATAACCCTTGTTAAAGTTTGTTTCTGACTGGACTGAGCTAACTGCTGTTCTGAATGAGAATAAAACCCAAATAAAACTTAAATTTTTTACAGGGTTCCTACAGCTTAAGGCAATTTAAATTTAAGACTGTTTAAGACAGATTTAATACCACATGAAATAGAAATTGAAGACTAACCTCACAATAAACACAATAATTTTACCCAAATGTTTATTTTAAAACAAAACAACGAGCTGCAAGAAGCATTTAATTATTAAAAAAAATAAATGTTACCAATTACTTTAATATTTAATATGAATTACAAACATTCTATTTACAATGTTTTAACATTTTTTTAGACCTCTGAAAGATTGATTTAAGACATTTAAGGTTAATTAAGGCCTTATTTTTAAATTGATGAATTCAATGCCTTCTGAAGACTTTAAGGATCCGCAGGAACCCTGGTTTAAAATTCCAAAGTTTATAAGTTGAAAAAAGTTCCCCACACTGCAGAGGAAGTGCCACAGCTAGCTGCTGCTGCTGTTTGTGCTTTCAAATAAAACTTTAAATAAATCATATAATGAGAAAGTTACAGCAGAAGAATGAACAGCTACTTTTGCTTTGTTCAGTTTTGTTTCCAAACTTTAGAAAAACACAATAAAACGCTGAAATATCCCTTTAAAATAATGAAAAAATTAACATTAATCGCAAATAATTGACCTTTATCTTATCATTTTTGTGTTAGTTTGTCACCTGCCACAAACAAGTCATAATGTTTTTGCCCACGTACATGCCTCTGTTAGCGAAATATCCCACAATCCACTGCAGAAATATGAATGAAACTCTCAGGAAGTTTTCACAGGCTGTACATCTTCACATTAACTTAATCCAAGATGGCTGCCTCGGGTAACCCACCTTAAACCGGGCTGCACATCCATGCTTCACCACAACTCCTGAAGATCCCACCACGACCCTGCACAGACCACCCACATGTTTTAAAGCTTCCTCATCAGTTAAGAACCTGAAGATCTCCAGAATAACTCTACAACCACACGCCTCAGTGTCTTAGTTTCACATAAAAGACTCTGCTGCAGTCGTTCGCTATGTGTCCTTGTGACGCTATCGTTGACGCCCCCCCCCCGAGTCAATGTGCCCCCCCACAGCTGTCTGAATCCAGAGCTAATGGTCACACTCAGTAGGAGCCAACGGGTCGCCGATGCCTCTGCCGTCATCATTAAGCACCGTTGGTTTAATGAAAGTGCTGTTTAGAAGTGCTTGGACCTTCATGCTCCGCCGCTTCATTAAGTGGAAAGCAAACTAATATGAGGAGCAACCTAGAGCTCACCTCTGGAGATGAGACGGGGCGGGGGGAGCAGGCACGAGAGAGGACATGGATAAACACTGCGACTCTGTGTCAGGAGGTGCTCGTGACGGGAGGAACAGAAGAGGCTGTAGAAGATTACAGGGCTGAAAGTGAAGTTTCTGCAGCAACTCGACGCACACAGGAGCAGAGGGCTTCACCAGTCAATAAACATTTCTTTAAGAGCAATTAAACCTTTCAAAGAAATGTTCCTTCAGTTGTTGCAAGTTTCTTGGTTGTGAAGTTGTTCTGCTGTGAGTGAGAATTCATAAGCTCCACTAAAACATCTCCAAAATGTATTAAATTAGGATAACAGTGAGTGAAATCTGAATATTTGTTAATAAATCAGTCTACAGAACTCTGAGCTGCTCTGTGGGTCTTTACTCAGGTCAATATTATGATACAAGATGTTCCTCCATCACTACAACAAGACAGTTTGGTATTTTGTTACGCTGATGACGCTCAGATTTACCTTCCTTTACATATAAACAAATAACCCCAGTTAGATCACCACAAACAAAGTCTGGGAAGTCAGAGTGTGTTCAGCTGTAATGAAGATAAAAACAAAGCAATGATGGAGGTGATCATTTTAAAAAAAGGTCCAGTCCTACTTTTTTTCCAACACGAACTAAAAATAAAAAATGAAGATATCTACCCAACTGGCCAAAAACATGAAGAGCTGCATTTGATTGGTGAAACACTTCAAGCTTCCATCTGAGTGAGCCAAACATTTGTTGCAGCCCTAACTGGTAGCTTTAAATTGTCTCCATTTCTTGATGTGTCCCTGATGTATGGAAGACCAAATCTGACATAAGAAATAAAGGCAGAAATATATAAATGGACCAATTAATTAATAAATATACTTAAACTGCACCAATTAAATTAAAAAGGAGAACTTTACCTCATATTTTTCTTCATATTTATTTTTCCAGTTTAGTACCAACAAATTATATATTTTAGTACATAATTAATATTTTACTGTTTTTTTTCCTTTTACTTGTACATGCATTTATGTCTCTTTAATTATCCTATTTAATTTCTTTATATAATTTTCCCCCCAAGGCTTTTTATTTCCATGTGTTGTCTGTCATGTTGTGTTGTCTCCTGTTTTTACTTTACGTGTTTCTGCCTCATCATGCAAATAAGGTGGGCAGGGCTTCTTGGGTCAGCTCCTCTCCTATTGGTCAACAGGCAGGAAGGAGCAGGATCCATGTGCAGATCTACAGTGCCTGCTTTTGCTGTATCAGTTTAGCTTAAAGTTTAGATTAAAACAAATGTTGTATTCACACCAGGAAAGTCCTTTGGTTCGCTTGTTTGGTACGGACCAAAAATGGACTTTATTTTTTTCATTTGGTGCAGTTTGCATTCACTTTGTGCTTATAACAAACTAACTACAACTTATAAACAAAGCCAGAAGGGTGACGATCATTGTTCTCAATGGAGAGAAAGGACGTGGGCAGGACTGAGCGCAAAGACCCAGAAAAAAACACGGAAGTCCTGCATGCTGCGGTTCTGATGTCCACTTTTATGCTGTTAGTACAACTGCAATACCATTTAAAATATCAAAAGCAGCTAATTTAATTAATTTAATGGTGGTCTTGCGATGATATTCTAATTTTGGAGCGGCGTCAGTAAATGTGGGACTCAACCCAAAGGAGACGAGGTGCTCTGCGTGTTCTGACCCACAACAAGCTGGCAGCAGAGCTGCTAACAGGAGACGACGAAACAGGTATGATTTCAGTTTATTTAGCTCAACAATGGTGGCCTGTGAGGTCCAAAAAGGCACATGTTTTACGTAGTTGTTTCGGTTGAAGTCCGGTCTGTATTCACACCTGCACCAAAGGTCCGGACCAACGGGGCAAACGAACTCTGGGGTCTCATTTATAAAGGATTGCGTGGAAACCATACTAAAAGTGAACGTACGGCCAAAAGGCGGAAATGGCGTACGCCAAAAAAAATTCAGATTTATAAAACCGTACGTACGCATGTTTCTGCGCATCTTTCCTTTATAAATCACAGCCGCACGTCAGAGTTTGCGCACGAGGTCCCGCCTCAGGTTCTACCCTCTACACGCCCACATTCAACCATAAACAGTCAATGCAAAGTACCTCATGAATGTTAAGATGTATTTAAATCAGTCAGCTGATCAATGCCAACAAAATTGATTGGACGTCGTGTGTCTGGAGGATGACAGGTGCTGACTGACAGCTGCTCACGTGAACAGAATGTCTGTAACTGACACAGACTTTCCCTCATTTTGCTTTAGAGTAATCTAATGATTTTTATAAAAAACTCAGCTTCAAATTAATTTTCCATCAGAACCTGCAGGACGATAAAAAACAATAAAGATAAAATTAAATAAGTCAGATAAAATTAGAAATAAGTTCACCCCTCTTCTCCTCGTCCTCTCCCCCTCCTGCCTGCTCTGTTATCCGCTGCAGACACCCCCGCAACCCACCGCTCCCCCGCGCGTGACAAACACTGGCGAGGTGATGCGCCCTGCACGTGTATCCAAAGCGTGACTTTTGCTGTCTGGGAGTTGCGCACGGGAACTTTTATTTAAGATTTAAGGTTTTTTTTTATTTCAAAGGTCCTCATGGCTCAGCAGCAGAAGCGAAAGCTGATGATAAAGTTGAATAAAAATCTAAGTCTGATTCTGAAGGTAAATTAAATATCTGACAGTGATCATGACAGTGTTGCTCTAATTCCTCACTTCACCATCTGTGTCACAGTTTCACGTCTCCAAAATGAGCGTACGCCTGGGTCAGAGCTGGCGTGAGGCACCGCACATTTTCACGTCAAGTTTGGATTTTATAAATCACAACCTTGGCATAAAAAGTGGCGTACGCAAGTTTCTGGGCTCAAATTGTGCGTACGCAAGTTTTATAAATCCGACCCCTGGTCTGTTTAAAGTGGACCAAATGTGTCAGGTGTGAAAACGACCAAAGACACAGGCAAGTGTTTCCCTCCTTGTCTTTGGTTTAAACTTATGGGCACCATTGCCGCCTGTGACCCGGAAAGTAAAAGCAGTCAAAGAAAATGTCTGGATGGACATTGTAATGGGGGACGATCATAAATAGAAGCGCTCATTTGTGCTCAGTTTGTTGGTGGGCAGAAAGCAAACAAAGTCAACAATCGACACATTATTGCCTGGTTTTCATATACGTATTAGGGAGAGACTGTGAATGCACAGAGCTTGGTAGCTGCAAAGCTGGGTTCAACACACTGCTATAGCCCTTTTTTTTACTTTTAAGCTTGGTGAGACATTAATACATTACTAATTTATGGTCGCAGTGCTCTCAAAGTTCCACGGCTCCCTTTAAAAATATTGTCCTGAAACTTAATTTAAGTCTTTTGTTCTGAAGTTCATTTAAGGGTTAATTTTTGCTGCTTGTGTTGCCATAACTGGTATTTTTAATTGATATAATTTTGGTCAATGTCACACTCAAACACAGAGTCTTAATTTCAGGTCATGACCCAGGTTCAGCCTTTAAGTTTCCACAGAGGCAGCAGATGAAGGAAACCTCTCAACCTTTTTACTCGGTGGAAAACACACCTTCCGATTCCCTTACTGCGCCCCCCTCTTCCCCTCAGCTCCCGGTTCTGGAGGCGGGTCGGCGAGGAAATAATTCCTTCTCTTCAGAGCAACAATTAAGGGCTCGGCGCCGGGCTTTATGGTCAGAGGAGCAGCTGTTTTTCGCCATTCCCGGGTCCATAACTGTCAGAAATGAGAACGAGGGTGGCAGGAAAGCATCATGGGCCCCTCCTCGTTCCATACAAGAACCATAACTCTTTTTTCGCCTATTCAGCATACACAACACATGTCAGTAAGAAAACTATAAACGCTCAGCGTCAGAGTGCTGGGTGTTTGTGTGACAGATTGGAGTTGAGAGGCTGTAAACAGTTTCCAGCAGGCAGAGGTGCTGAGGTGGACCAAATCATTAGGACGAATCTGTGACGCAGAGGAACCACGGGTTTTATTTAAAGATCCTGAAGTTCAGAGAAGAACGGCAACAGGTTGGAAAGTAATGATGAGAGGCAAGAACTTAAAATGATTCAAAATAAAATAAAAGCTTCATCTTATATTAAAGATCTTATTGTACCATATTATCCTCTAAGCCTGCAGGGTTACTTGTGATTCCTACACTGAAAAAATGATTTTTGGGTGTAGTAACATTTATTTAATTATTCTTTTAAATTACACAAAAAAATATCAAAATCTCTAAACTACTAGAATTTACTAAATAAACAATACACATTATATTATATATCAATATTACTGTACAAAAAAAGGTAAATGT
>NW_013952546.1:422803-436419 GCF_001266775.1 Austrofundulus limnaeus
GTATGAATATAATATACAAGTTTCACTTTTTAAATGGAATTACTGAAATAAATCTACTTTTTCATGATATTCTAATTTTATGACCAGCACCTGTAGAGTATCCTATAGTTCTCAGCAGTTCTCAGTGAGTTGTGGGGGGGTCTGTGTAGGCTACATGTATAACAGAGAGGATGATGATGATGATGAAGAAGAGCTGTGAATAAGTGAAGTGAATGAGTGGGAAGTGGGAAATACAAAAAAGAAAATATCTTGGTCCTTCGTTATGTCATCTGAGGTGTTAATAAGCCAAACGGGGGAAGGTGTGAAGAGCGTTAAAAGGGAGAGGCTAAATGCTAATAGAGGGTTTTTATAAAAAAATAAAAAAAAACTATACAGAAAGTGATTCTGCAAACCTTATTCAGAACTACCTACAGCAGATTAAAGATTAAAGTTAATTCATCAGAAATTATTTCTATCTTTTTACCTCCAGAAGCAAAAGTCGTCTTTAAAAAAAGCTACAGTTGGATTTTTGTCAATAAAAGTAAAAATGATGCTTCCTGTACATCACTGCTCCAAACCATTACATGTTTATCCATTATTACTTAGTTTGACCTCCCAGACAGTCTCAGTCCTTGTATTTCCTTAACTGCTCATTATTTTTGAGAAGCAGAATACATAAAGACGTCTTCATTAGGACACGATCAGAAAAAAAATGTTTTGATGAAACGAGTCTGGACATGCAGGCTACAGATGTCCTATTGATTGGCTCGCTGCTGGAACCCAAGCTCTGCTTCTTTAATATCTAGAATATCTCAGAAACAACAGATTTATGGGTCAAACTGCAGAGTGGGTTGCTTTTATATTAGCTCACAATTCACAAGATGACAAAAAACAACTTCTATAAATCACACATTACACTCATTATAAGCTCATCTGATCTGTTCGGTGTTAAAAAAAATAGAAATATGCCACCAAATGAAAGCAAACAGGGACAGCAGGTCGTTGTACATAAAGCGTTAACCCTCAGTGGGATGTGTGGCCTCATTCAGCTACCTGAAATGCCCCAAACATGCACCAGAACAACTCACAGCCAACCTCCCCACGACCCGAGAGTCACTGTATTCATTAATTATCAACTCTGTTTTCCTCTACAGAACTGTAAACAAGAGAGAGAGAGAGAGAGAGAGAGAGAGAGAGAGAGAAACAAGAGGCATTAGAACGATGAGGAATGAGATTTTATGTTGAA
Source organism: Austrofundulus limnaeus (assembly GCF_001266775.1). Classification (NCBI taxonomy): domain Eukaryota; kingdom Metazoa; phylum Chordata; class Actinopteri; order Cyprinodontiformes; family Rivulidae; genus Austrofundulus; species Austrofundulus limnaeus. The sequence continues at coordinate 424,029 of NW_013952546.1, forward strand.
CTGGGGACCAAACGTCAGCCAGCATGGAACAGAAAGTGACACATTCTTTTGTAAAGTTTTACTCTATTTTTTTAAAGCTAGGGATGTTGCAGAAGCGTCCCAGCGCCTGCTCCCCTCCTAATTATTCCAATTATCATGGCACACTACGAAAACGTGATTAATAACACAGCGGATATTGTTGTGGCAATTAGCCATATGGTGGTGGGACTCTGCTCTGTCACGATTCTGCCATTAGCATCTACTTATGTTTGTCAGACGCGAGCAGCCATGACAAGCTCAAGTTCTGCTCACCTTGCACTCCCCACCGAGAGGCGCTCGCCGGGGTGGGAGGCGGCGGGGGNGAGCGGGGGAGGCTGGGTGTTCCTCCCGGTTTCACGCCTGGGTGAATTTTTTATGTCGCATCCGGTCGGACTGGGGACAAAATGTCAACTGGCATCTGGGATGGCCCATCAAGCTCGGTGCTCCTGGGGAAGGCAGGGAGGGAGGGAGGGGGCACAAGACAAGAAATATTTGTGCTGGTGTGTTGTTCAAACATATACACAATGTACTGGTGCATATCTTAGCAAACTCTCTCTTTAAATGTTTTTTTCTCTCTCCTCTTCCTGTCTGAACACGCCTATCCTTCTATATGTGCCGACCCGCTCTTCGTCAGTTAAATTAGTCAAGATGACTAAGTTCCCGCAGCGATTTGTACCACTAAAGCCCCCTCATTATGACCTATTGGTATTCTCCAGATGGCAATAAAAATGCATGAGGCTCACTTGAGGAGAACTTATCTACTTAAGGGGAAAAACAAAAAGCTCAGAGAGGAAGAGAAGCAGGTAGCGAGTGTAGCTAAGCTGACACTCCAAGGACCGAGAGAGCTTCAGATGTGCGCGGGGCCACCAGGACTGTTGATGTGCACTTCTGACAACCAAGGATGCGCATCTTGTTATCTGCCTTATCAACTTAAGTTGCCTCGTCTTGTTACACCGAGCAGCCTCCCGTTTGGCTGTCAAGAGTAATGCTCTGAGGATGTTTGACTAACATTTCAAAGAAGTGAGAATGATGAGCAGTGTGACAAACTTTAAAGGAGTAAATACGATCTGCCTCTAAACAAGTTAGCTCCTTTTTGTAAACAGTGGCTTCCTTAATTAAAGCAAAACAGTTTGTAAAGTTTGTAAAGTTCATAAATACTATTTATAAAAGTTTCTAAAAACATTTAATGACTTATACTAATGCAGTTTAAATATTTTCTGTTATAGTATTTGTGTCACAAAGTGCATTATTTTTCTGTTTTAAAGGTTCAAATCTTAGTTTTATGCAAATAGTTGCGATGTTTGCTGGACAATTAGCTTACATAAAAATTTCGAAGTTTTAGCCAAGCAACAGACCATTTTGTAGTTAGAAATGGTCACAAATGCACAAAGCGGGCCAACCTCGCATTTAGAGAAGGTTTATCAGGAAAAAGCTGAGGTTGCTACAGAAAAGTCATTGTAATTGCACAATTTATGCCGTTATACCAACCCGATGTCTATTGGTCTCAACTGATTTGTGTCAAACTTCACTTTTTTCCATTAGATGTGATTTTTCATAAATATCCAAATGTGCTTTCACATGTTGAGCTTATTGAGTTTGGATAACTCCAGTAGCGTTTTCATATAACCTCAGCTTTTATCTAGTTGATCTGTAACCCGGAAAAGCTAGGCTTCAATGTGCGCATTTCTAACTACGAAATGGTTTATTACAGAGCTACATGCTTTTCTATTATATACGTTAACTGGCTAAACAGCTTCCTAATTAGCTGACTAACATGAATAAAGATATTATTAAAAAAATAAAAATAAAAAAAAAGCTTTAGGCTAACAATCAACCAGTTAGCAGATTTGCTATATATACTCATTAGCTAGCTAAACAACTACATGGCTAGTTAATTACCTGGCTAGATAGCTAACTGGCTAACAAACATAAAAGGAAAAATATGGCTTCAGGTTAACTATTAGCTAGCTATCTGCTTTGGTGAGTATCTATTTTTTTATTCTTATTTTTTGCTTTATATCTGTTAGCAAGCTAAATAACTACCTAGCTAGTTAATAATCTGGCTATTCAGCTCAATGACTAACAAAAGTAAAGAAATCCTAAAAAAATATGGCTCCTGGCTAACTATTTGCTAGCTTTCCTCTTCGATATACATTTATTTATTTATTTATTTTTATTTGTTGTTGTTTTGAATTTTGCTTTGGTATATTAGCCAAATAGCAGCCTAGCTAGTTAGCTATATGGTTCCCCTTTTCTATAAGTATTTAGCTGGGTGGCTAATGAAAGAAGGTTTTTTTATTTTTTTAATTCTGCCTTCAGATAAATAATTAGCTAGCTAGCTAGCTGCTTTACTGCACACATGTAAGCTAGCTACCTAATTTTTCAGTATAAAATTAGGTTTTGGCTTCCTCGTTCCCTAAATATTACTAACAATCTATTAATACATCAGATCCAAGGTCAAAGTTGTAATTTTAAGACTTCAATATTTACATAAATTAAAATTTGACTTCCTCCTAGCATAAGCAAACACTCTTCCTATATTTGTGTAATATAAAAATGTAAATATGTAGGTGATATTACACACACTGACTGCAACAAGTACCACTTTAATGTACCGTGTCTCCTTCTGTCTTTACGACAAATCCTCTTGGTGTTTTGTAGATGCAGCACAGCCATAAGATTCAAATCTAAACAGTCAGGAAACAAAGGAAAATGAGGAAGGAGTTCCTGACAGCAGCGTGGATGGACACATCAAGACCTTAAATGAGTGCTGAAAAGTACAGCTAAAAAAAAGAAAGATGCCAAGATTGAAACGGCAAGACAGATTCAGTAATGAAATGAAAAATAAGGATCTGAGCAGCATCTGTGCCAACAACATAAATCATTTCAACGAGAGGCTTGAAATGCTATAAAACCTGTGTAATCAGGAGTCAGAGAGCCTGACAGACACAACTCAGGGCAGAGCGGATGACATTAAACCTGACACTTTATTTTATATGAACTGTAATTTATAAAAGACTCTGCAGATGACCAGATTGTGTTTGTGCATGACTTTAAAGGAAATCTAAACTGTTGGTTTTAATTTAATTTCAGTGTCTGAAAAGGTCAGGACCTTTCACAGGAAACAAGAACCCATCACCTGAGAGGCTCGAGAGCCGTCAGAGAACAATCATCCGGCAGGTGGATGCAAATCAAACATGGTGTCACGTACGCCGCGTTAACCAGACGTAAACACAAAGGTCACTGTGATGTCTGCGTTGTTTCCTTTTGTTGCAGGTGCAACGGTTACAACATAAACCACAAACTGTCAAATCTAAGTCACAAATGAAAACTTTCACACCAAAACTTCTGTCCTGGAACAGAATGGACCGAGTTCACTGAAGAATAAAAACAAAATTCAGAATTTACTATTTTTTAAAAACACAACAAATCAAGATTCATCTAACCTGAACAATCGAATAAACAGATTTAAGTGACTTTTAATAATCTCTGAAACGTCTAGTCTTTAATATAAAAAGGCTCATGTCACCAAACTGCAGCATCAAATCAACCTGATGTGTTTTGGAAAGGCAGGAAATGAAAACAGTTTAAAAACCATGTGGACATTTGTTTTGTAAACAAAGCTCCTCAACCAGTAACAGCTAAAATATAAAAAAATAACATGCATGTCCGTTTTAAATGGTGGAAACACTTCATTTGTTGAGCCAAACTTATAATTAAAATGAGCATCTTGCTAAATCCAGTGTATTTACAGCAGTGCATTAATACGCTTTGTCCCATTCAAATAAATAAATCAAATTAAATCAAACTACTGACTACTGATATGATGAACCAAACAAAAACACTGCTTAAAATTAATATTAGTGTTAAATATAATAAAATTTGAAATCAAAATGTGTTTTGATTACACAACTTGTCCCAAAGTATGTCATTAACAGTTTCCACTTTACCTTTTAGTTAGCCTATTGCTACTTAAGCTATCTTTCTGCCACTTTCAGCTTACCTTTTGCTACTTATAGCTGGTTTTATTTTGGGCGTACCTTTTGTCTGTTTTACTTTTTAGCTAGCATTTGACCTTGTTTAGCTTTAAGTCAGCCTTTTGCAACTTTTAATCAACCTATAGAAACTATTAGCTTTATGCCAGCCTTTGCTACATTTAGCTTTTAGCTAACCCTTTCTTACTTTGAGCCAGCCATTTGTAATATGGGTTCTAGCTAGTTTGGTTAATTTTAGCTTTTAACTAGTTGGCTAATATGAATCAGCTGCAGATCTTCCCCCTTAACCATTCTGCTACTTTTAGCTATTAGCCAATCCTTTGCTACATTTAGCTTTTAGCTAGATTTGGTACATTTAGCTAACCCTTTCTTACTTTTAGCCAGCCTTTTGCTATGTTTAGCTTCTAGCTAGCTTGGTTAATTTTAGTTAACTAGTTAGCTAGTACCAATCAGCTACAAATCTCCTCCCTTTAACATTCTGCTACTTTTAGCTTTTAGCCAATTCTTTGCTACTTTTAGATTTGAACTAGCTTTGATACTTTTAGCCGTAGGCTCCCACTCTGCCCCACCTTCCATTGCCTTTCTTCCCCTGTAGCTACCACTTTCCTTTGTGTAGCTTTTTTCTACAGTTTGATTTTAAGTAGCTTTGTTACTTGGAGCCAGTCTATTGCTATATTAAGCTAGCATTTTAATTGTTTTAGCTTCAGAAATTTAGTTTCATCCTGATCAAAGACCATCAGCGCTCAAGTGTTCACTCCGGATTTTAGCAGAAAATGCTAATTCTTTAGCTTAACTTTTATTCTGCTGTCCCACCTGGACACAAATAATGTTTATTTATTTATTTTTTGTTTAAATTAGCATTAAGTCTGTGAAAAGCACCTAACTTGAAGCAGCGGGTGGTGTCAGAGACTCAAAACGTTCATCAATAAAAGATCCTCCGCTGCCCAGAGCGACACGAGACACGTTCCAGCTCCTTCCTGAATCAACGGGACACTTTCCTCCAGCTCTACAGGAAAACTGGGGTTTTTTTTTTCTACCAAACTTTTGTCATGAAGAGTTTGTTTGTTTCAAACTTTTCTCAGCTGAGATGGTTTCCCCCAAAGCTCCTCCTAAACATTTATAACCGCCATGAAGGAATTAGTCTCACATTTCTCTGAGCAGACGTGATCCCTCCTCCAATTATTCAATAATCTAACGACTGGTCATGGTGCACACACACACACACACACACACACACACACACTATGGTTGGAGTCACAGGTTCCGTCTGCAAGCCTCCACTTGCCAAAGGTGATGAGATGAATTAATCTCTGAATCTCTCTGCTGGATTGAAAAGATTGGAATCATCACCTCTCATGTTTGATAGAACTGTGTGTTCTGTCAGCTGAGATTATCCGGAGACTCGTTTGTTTCATCTTTTTGTGCCATTAGTCATTTAGCAGCAGCAGCAGGTGCGCTCCACGTCAGATCTCGTTCGGTGGTGAGTTTTGTCGTCTGCAGACGTAAAGCGGTCCTGTCAGGACCCTCTGCAACATTTATGGGCTGTAGTAGCTGCAGCTCTGGGGACCGAGTGATGCGCGGCGGCGTCCTCGGGGCAGCTCGGGGCGCGGGGACGCCGTGTCAGGACCGGTTTGTGCAGGATGCTGTTCTGCAGGAACGTGTGGCGGTTTGTGGGAAAAGGTGCGCATTAATAACCTGAACAGCAGCAACTCTTCCCGCTCGTTTCAACCATCTGGTTTCATGCAGGAGATTCACTCATGTTCAGAAATACATTTATCAACTCTGGAAGTCAGAGCCTGGAAACATAAAGATTTGATTGAATTTAAACCTCAAAATGACACGAAACAGACAGAAATGTTGTGAAATGAGCAGAATTAAAAGGACCATGTTGCCGGTTTAACAAAACCTAAAACTTAACGAAAGGGAGACCAGGTCAAGTAATAATAAAATCTAAATACATAAAATAAAACAAAGTCCAGTTTAAAGGACAGCTGCTGGCATCAGGGCAGCTGGCTGGTTGGTCTGTGAGGAGCTGCATATCTACAACCTGACACCAGAGGGAGGAAGTAAAAGAAAGCAGCAGCAGTGTTATCAGTCAGTTGCAGGAGCATCTGACAGTCAAACAGGGTTCATGCAGCTTTCAGCACATGAAGTTTAAGACCTTTTAAGACCAAACTAACCCATTAACAGAAACATTCAAATGGTCCCAGAAATTTTAACGTAAAAACCTTTTATTGCTATCAATTTAGCTATTAACGACTATTTAATTTTAATACAAGAACACTTAATTATTTAAATGAAACGGTCATATCTGAGACCTTCATATCGACTGCTGTGGATCGCTTCCAACTGAGTGCAAAAATCACTGATATCAAGCCAAGTCTCACTGAAAACACACTTTCCTCAGGCAGGGTCTTGAAACGTCTAAAAAAGTCTAAAACTTGAAAATCAAGAATTTAGGCCTAAAAAAGTCTTAAAAACACTCAGTTTTTCTTCCAAGGTTTTAAATCTAATTTTGTCGTCTTTTTTTTTTTTTTTTTTTACATTCGACCACTCCTGTTGGCTGCATAAATAAACAGAGTAAAGCTCTGTAATCAGAGGTTGATGCATTCTGGCTACATGAAGAGCTTAAACTACAAATCCTGTGATAACTTCAGGCAAAAAACGGCACAGTTCACTTCCATGTTTTCGACCTCTTTGCTGCTACAACCTCCTGCACACGGCAGCTTGTTTACCTGCCCAACAAACAAAGAAGTTCAGTCACGTCCACTGCTTGTGGTTTAAACATGTTCAGAGCAGTGAGAGGATCAATGGTAGCTTCATTGGAAACCTTTAGCAGAATCATTGGGCCTCATGCAAGAACTGTTCGTACGCACAGATTTGTTCTTAAGTTGTGCGTACGAGTGATTTAGGAGAATTTGTGGCATTCACCAATGTTTTCGTATTCTAAGATTTTTTTCAGATACGAACAAAATTCACGAGTGGTCCAGACCTGTCGTACATTTTACGAGCAGTCAGTCTGCTGTTATCCAGACGGGTTTTCTTCACTAATAACTTTATATTTCGTTAGTTTGAAGATATTTTGAGTTGAAAATAAATCACACTCCATAATTATGTTGACAATAGGCTATTCTGCTTGAATTAGAGTTATAATTTTAAATGTAATAATTTAGACTAACAATATAAATTGTCCGTTCGTCCGTTTTCCGCTGCTTATCCGGGATCAGGTCTCGGTGGCAGCAGAAGAGACCCCGCTCTCCCCAGCTACACCTTCCAGCTCGTCCTGGGGGACTCAAGACGTTCCCAGACCAGAGGGGATACATGATCAAGTCCAGGATTTTCTCCAAAGTGCCAGACTTATTTTAAAAACATTTTAAAATGCTTATTTCAGACCCGCATCTGAGACCACCTGCGCCGCGCAGCGCGCTGGGGTGGGGGGGCTGTACGGTGCGCAGCGCTGCGGCTTCTGTATAAATGAAAATGATTTAACACAGTTGTTTATACTTTTAGCAGCTCTTTTTATTCCACAGCTGACCTGCTAAAAATGACAGATTTTCTTTTCTGGATCTCTGACAGACGGACTTCAATCTCTGAACTCGTAAAGTTTTTATTTTTTCAGTTTTCGCTGTCATGTTTCATGAATGGACACTTCCTGATATCTGAGGCAGGAATCATAGCCTTATATGGTGTTTTTGGGGTGGTAATTATGCTAATCTCCTCTCGCGTGCACGAGCAGCTGGATACGAACAGGTGGAATTTACGCAGCTCATTTACGCACTTTTCCTGACGATAGAAGAGTTTGTTGAATCTGACGTGACATGTTCGTACGAACCCTTTGTACGAACAAAAGTAAGAGAAATTTAGGATAAGAATACGAATATGTTCTTGCATGAGGCCCATTGTGCATAAACTACCAAAAAAAGTGCCTTTACAGTGATCCACCGCCCTGCTGACCACCCGTATTTACTCTTCACAGCTGTTTCCTTTGTAAAAACAAAAGTTATTGTTGCTAATCTAAACATCTATAAGATTCTACACCTGTCAGTTTACAGACCTCAGGTTTTCTTTATGAGGGCACCGGTTTGAAAGCTTGATATTTATTGGTCTGGAGTGATGTCATTAGGAAGTCCAGCCTTGTTTTTAAAAACATGGAATGACGGCTAACATTATATGAAGGGATTTCCCAGCGTTACGGCGGCCCACAAAGAAAAACTGATGATTTAAAAGGATTATTTTGGAAGATGTACCCGTTAGAAAACTGATTTTAAAGGCAGATTAGGAGGATTAGATGCTACTTTAGTTACCAGAATCATTAGTTGATGTTATGGACTCTTTTTTTTTACACAAAACCACCACAAATAAATTGACTTTTTTGCTCTACGTTGAGGTTAGTTTGTAGAACGAGTCATTAATCTGGAAAACTACCAGAGTGAATGATTTCAAACTGAACTGTTTGATCAGTTTTAAGCATTTTTTGTGTTTAATTTTATATTTTACAGCAAGGACCTTAAAGTTCCAGTTGATGTTACTGAAGTAAACCTACATTATGTCTAAAGATGAGCAGAGATTCACACCAGAATATATTTTTATTTTACTGCTTAAATTTGGTGTTTTGATATTCTTCACACATTCAGGGTCGTACAAATTCCAACACAACGTCCCAAACAGCTGCTGGCTCGACAAACAAATCTGAATTATCCCTTGAAAAATTGAAAACAAAATATAAAAAAGGTTCTTGAGAAAACATCCAGTCAGAAATCAGCATCTTAAATTATTTATAACCCACTTTTTCAGTGTACTGCAAACAAATTTAATAATAAACAGAGTTTTGTTTGTTTTTTTCCAAAATAAACTAAAGACATAAATGCAGTTAAAAAAAACCAAGCAGTAAGACATGCTTGGTCGTCTGCATTAATTGGAAAGAAGGGAAGGATCGGAAAGTTTGTTGCCATAAAACTCCAAATAAATAATTGGTAGGTGAATCTCTGGGAGAATCCATTGTGTGTGTGGCTGATCGTAAATCTTAAAATAATGACATGCTTACCCATAAATGACTAAACAAGGGGCCATTAAGGCACGCCTGACTTCTCCTGATGTCTGTGCAGCAGATGTTAATAATTTTTTTGGTAATGGAGGGGGAGGGGGGAGGGATCGGCTCTAATATCAAAGAAAATGTCAAATAAGGGTCAGCGACGTAAAGACGTGAAAAACAAACATTCAGAAGGTTTAACTCTGTTATCTCCTGTTATCTGAGCATCTTGTTGTTTTCAGATGCTTCTCGGCAGATATTTTCCTAATTTCAGGCTCTCGATCGCTCAGATTGGTTCTGCCTCTGCAGCGATGCCAGATTATCATCCTAATAGATTAATTGTGTGACGGGTTACGGATCCTGTTAACGTTAGTTTTGATAACTTCTTCTTATCAGCGGAAGATTTGTTGAACAGCTCCAGACACAAACATCTCTATTGTTCTAATAAAACTGATTTTTGTTTGCTCCCATTAACCGAGCGTCTCTTAAAGCGATCTATAATTGATGAGAAACAACTTTTTTAAATTTAGTGGGAAAGTTTTGGCATTGTTTTTATTCTGGGAGGATCATTATTGCCGTATTAATCAGCGCAATATTGTCGCCTCGGATGTTATGCCTTGTTTATATTGCCTTTCATTCTGACATTTTATGATCGCTGTAGTAATTAGAGTAGGTAGATTATTGGAGCATGTTATGAGACTTGCTGCTTTATCGCCTGATGTAAATGCAGAATATTTATACTGTGTCTGTGAACAACTCCAGTTTTATTGACAAAGAAAATAAAAACAACTTTGGGCAACATATCCTGTAAAAAAAAAGAACTCAACAGTTCCAACTTTTCCGCAGCGTTTATTTAAATAAATAAAAACTTTGTAGGTTTAACAAAGCAGCCAGGATCCTCGTTTCGCACGTCGGCGCAACATATGTGCTTTGATTTTTTTCATGTGTTCTGCAGCTTTGTCTGTTTTTATCTTTTCAAACTGAAAGGAAAACATGGAGGAAAAAAAGGCAAAGAAAACCAGAGAAACTGTCTGATTCTGAAGCCATTAATGACTGTGATTCATCAGCTTTGAATTACTGATGAAAAAGTCATTAAGCTGGATTTTTCTAAACGCGTCACTAATGGGAATACTCAGAGAAACGGATGCTTTTAACCCAAAATCACAAACAAAGACAGGTAAAGCTCTTTTTTCCTTCTAATTACTAATTGATTCCCATCACCTCCAAGTGGTAGTTGGTCTTTTATATCCAGATTTATTAGAAAACTGTCGCTCAAGGAGAAACTCTTCAGATATACGTTGTCATTTTTACTAATAAAACTCAATTATATTAAACGATTCAGACTGTATTTGTTTAGCTCTGATTCTGTTGATTATCCTGATGAACAAAACAGTGAATGCGCTTTTATTTTAGTTTATAACAGAGTTTATTTTATTTTACAAAGTAAAAGAGATAAATTAATTAAAACCTTTATATATCTGTTTTCTCAAAGGCAAAGCAGCTATAATCTGGACTTTTAGCAAAATATCTCATGAACCACTGAACAGATCTGATCTACCTTTGGAGTTAATCAGGTTCAAGATGGCCGCCACAGCTAACTGAAATCAGCCAATCAAATCCAACGCTCTCATGAGATTAATGTTGCTGTTTATGTTGGTCAGTTTTAGATTTATTGAGCTGAAGTTTTGTGTTGGTAGCTGAGAGTCATCCTCAACACTGCCTGTGAGGGTGAACAGGACCTGAGCTAGAAGGGACTGTTAAGATTTTATTATAAGTTACACAAAAACATTTACTTTCTGCTGATATCAGGTTAAAATGTTGGGTGATCTACAGTCCTTCAAGGAGTTTATCTAATTAACTCAGTGTTATTTAGTGGAGCTCAATATCGATACTCTATTAAATGTTACAGTTTACAGTTCAACTGAAACGTTTGTTAGAAATTTATACAAGCTGAAGAAAAATCTTGATTTTGATTTATTTTAAAATGTTGTATCAGTATATATCCTGCTGTAAATTTGATTTGATCCAGTCAGAGGGGCTGGAGGCCTTTAAAACTTCTAATAAAAAGTGTTTGTGTTACGTTTAGGCTCAGTAAGTACTTAGTATCAGGACGTATACACACTGAGAACTCTGGTATCAGTACACCTGTAGTTTTATTTATTTACAGTATTTTAAGGTATTTAAATAAACCAACTTTTGTCATGTTTTTATCAACATTAGAGTTTTGGAATAAAATATGATTTGTTCTTTTCTGTGAGAGTAATTTAGAACAAAAGTGTGTTTTTATTGTCAGTTTCACACACGAGTGAAAATAAAAAGGAGAATTAACGCTGACAGTGTGAGTTAAAGTCATGAGAGAAAAATCCTTTTTTCAATTTGTTGTTGTTTTTTTAATGAGTTTAAAGTCTGTGTGCTTCGATGATTTCAGTCATTAAAAATTAGAAGAAAGTTCTCCTTTAACAAAAGAAATGTTGAACCGAACGGGATCGTGTTTTTTGAAAATAAAAGTGGTTTTTATTGAATTTTTATGTGTGTGTTTGTGTGACCAGAACAGCGATTGTTTGCCAACAGGAAAAAGCTTCACGGTGCCAGAGACAAACACAAACATATGCTGCAGCGGCTGCGACAAAAACAAAAAGAGAGGAAAAGAATAAAAAATGACGGAGTGTAAACCTTCGGCTGAAGACGTATTAATAAGAGCAGCGACGGAGGAAGGTGCAGCGAGCGGGGCTAACCCCACACAGCTCCAGGAAGTGGTTCCCTCAGAGCTTTCTGCTGCTGGATATCAGACTGTATTAGACACTGATCTGTTTAATTACAGTCTGAGTCAGACGCCATCTGTAAGAGCACCCCATCGCCTCCCCACACATCCAAACGACTTAAAGAATCCACACGTATTGTACTCCAAGGACGCGCTTAATTGAGTTCTGAACACAAAGTGCACTGCAGCATTCTTCAGCTGCAGCCTGGGCCGAGCCGGCACTTCTCACCGCTTCCTTCTGATATGAATTAATTGGAAATCACTCGTGTTTGTCAATTACACACGAAATAAAACAAACAGGGTTCGGAACAAAGCACAATTACAGATTTGCTCGACTCCCCCTCCAGCTAAGAACTTTAGCAAGAGAGCGAGCCAGAGGTAAAAACAAGCAGCAGCGCTGTTTGAAAACAGACGTTTAACGGATTTGGAGCGTTTGGGACGAGGAGAGAGGCTAAATCTGTCGTGTTGGGTTGTGACGGACTTGGCGTGAAGCAGTGACTTGAGCTTGGATAAAGAAAAGACACTTGCAGCAGAATTCTGCCAGTCTTCAGTACACACACACACACACACACACACACACACACACAC
>NW_013952546.1:436449-440779 GCF_001266775.1 Austrofundulus limnaeus
CACACACACACACACACACACACACACACACACACACACACACACACACACAGTTACCTTCCAACACACTGCAGAACCTGATGCTCCTCACTCACCCATTAATCCCTGCACATGTCGGATCCCGGCCAGGTAATTACTGTTTAAAAATATTTCATCCCATTCTTCACCCAGAAAAATAAGACAAATGGAAACAAAGGCAACACGGTCGTGACAAAGAGGTGCTTTAAATGCTTTTTTTCCCTGTTCTCTGGTGGAAAACGGTGGCTTTGTTCACTCACAGCACAAGGTGTCTGAAACCAAATCTGCAGTCGTTTCATATTTAAATGCAGCTGTCACGCTCCACTTTCCACACCCAGTTTGGAAACTTCTGCTCGTTTTTTTTAACAGAGGAAGAAAAAATAAACACAAACCTGTTTGTTGGTCTGTTTATAAGTAAACAATCTGAACCAGGATGTACAGTAAGTATAAATAAATACTTTTCATTAAGTGCCTGATGAGCCACTGAAACTCTGGATTCAAGATGGCCGCCACAGCCTTCATCAACATGGCTACCACTCGGGCAATTTTACAAACAAAGAGCTAAAACCTGAGTCGTTCACAACAAAGAACCTTTGTTTCAACCTTTGGAGTCAACTCTGTAAGCAAAATATCTCATGAACCACTGGTCAGGTTTTGTAATTCCAGAACGTCTGTGACTGACGGGCATTTTGGAGTCAATCTAATTCAAGATGGCCGCCTCGACTACTCTGTCTTCGCCAACACAAAAGTTGGATATAAATTATTCAAAAACACATTTAACATTTGTTTTTACGAGATCAACCACAGCGTTGAGTGTCAGACGGGAAAAACATTTTACCTATTATACCTTTTTTTTAATGCATTTTCAAACAGAGCATAATGTGGATGTTCACCAGTCAAACTGGAACCTGTTTTTGCTTTTTTTATAACTTTATGTTTAAAAGGCTGATATTGTAAAAATACATGGCACAGACAATCCTTTGCACATAACAAAAACACTTTAAACTGTCAAAATTCTCCCTTGTAATGATTATTTCATTAGATTTATCACAGTAAATTTATGGGATTATATAGTTCCAAATTTTAAAAAAAAAGGTTTTTTTTGCTATAATCCTGTGTAGATTTGACGTTTGCAGACTGTGCATTTTGGTTCATTGGAGACAATGTTGCTATAATCCTGGGTTTACAAACTAGCTTCTCATTTAGCAGATTAGCTGTTTTGGCTAACGTTGGAAAGCAGTCCAATTCATTTTTGCAAAATTAGGTTACGTCTACTAAAAATTAACACCTGTAAAACTACTATTTTTACACCATTTATCTCATATTAAATAAAAGCTATCTCCTTTTACAAGCAGTGCTGGACGTGTCAGGCATGTAGCATCTTTAGCAGCTGAACTTCAAACTAAGAGCGTCAAAAAGAAATAAAATAACATTTTACAAAATTTAAAAGAAGAGTATTAAGATTTTCCAGGAATACAGTTAATTTTTATGCCACAAACCTATGTTACCTTCAGTTGTTATGAAATAGTTGTTTTATATCAAAAATAAATCTGACTTTCTAAACTACTTGAAATTATCCTCTGTCTCTTTAAGAACCCCCCACTCCCACTTCACAACAATGCTTCTTCGTGGGAGGGGGGCTCTGTGGGGCGGGAGCTCAGCTGCAGACTGAGCTCCAGGGAGGAGCTTGTGTAAATAGGCGGAGCTTTGTACCATCAAGCTCCATATGGTTACAGAAGATACAAAGATTTCTCAACATGCATGAATGAGTCAAAGCAACACACTGGGTGTGTTTTTGATGAGGGAAAGACATAACATAGTATAAAGATCAAAAAAGTTGATTTTGCATAATACCCCCCTCCCCTCCCCCTTTAAATAACAAATACAGAAACTGATTATGTAAAAAAATATGTTAAAGAAAGTACTATTTGATGTTTAACTTCTAACTGTGTTTATAAAAACACAAACTTGATCTAGAAATGCTTTTATTTTGAAAGGGTTAAACTGGAAGCATCACAAATTAGGCGGAGCTATAACTCTGGTTAGGATTGGTCGATTGGTTAGTTTGTGTCAGTCCCACCTGTCTTCAACTGGAAGGAGATGAAGACTGACAGTCGTCTTAGGGGTTAGCGTTAGCTTCCACTAATTTTTTGGTTTAACGTTAATTAGTGGTTAGTGAAGCTAACTGTTTGGTTAGCGGTGCCCTCCACTACATTATTATTGAGCTAAAGCAGCAGAAACAGCCACACACACACACAGAGACACTCAAACAGGCTGGGTAGAAAGTTTGGTCACATGTGGACAAGTTGGACGTGTCTGCAGAAGAACAGCAACCTTCCAGACGAATCAGCATTTAATGCAAAGTTAAACTTTAGCTTCAAAACTCCGGGAGGGTTGTGGGGTGATGTGTCGGCCTTGGTGTCTCCTCCTGACTCAGCGTTTTGGTCAGGCGTGAACACAAACAGATGTTTGTAAAATAAAAGTGCTTTTGATGGACGGGGTTGGTGCTAAGATCCCAAACCGGCACTGGACCTGCTGCGGTGGGGAAGATGTCAACCTTAAAGTGACACCGAGGCCTTTCAGCTGAGAAAGTAACACGACTCCACGCTGCAAACGTAAAACTGTAACTGATGATTGTTCCGTCTGCACCGACGGCTTCAGCCTCACTAAAAATACACATTTACTGTTCGTCACTGATCCTTCCAGAGGATCTGATGCAGGCGTTCTTCTGTCAGACTAGAATCATTATCTCTTATTTTGCTTTTTACAGCTTCATATTTTATTAGATTGAAGTAATATTGAACAACAAAGCAACACATTTATCCTATTTCCCCCCCATTTGTTTCAGACTTCGCACCTGTCCACCACTTATCGCCTTTCTCAGCATCACATTTCAACTTAATAAAGTTCAGAGACGGTTTTCAAGTGTAACCGGCAATTAGTGAAGCTGATGCCTTAATGGGGTGTGAGGTGACACATTGTTCTGTTGCGCTGAACGGTAAAATGCTTGTGTTGTGACATTAAGAGCCTAAGAATAGAAAGAAGACGTGTGGGTTGGGGGGGAAATGAAAAGTCAATATGCTGGCACTGGCAGGAGGCAACATTAATATGAGGCCAGGTGGGTGTAGTGAGGGATGTACATAAATTTAATGCATCCTCCCTTATGTCAGCGCATGAATCTGCAAACACAACTACTTGTGTCTCACTTTGATGAGTTGAGAAGCTCAGAAAGTCCTTCAGGGTCAAATCTTTGAAGAAGCAGCTGATAAAGTTTTCTCATCAAACTCAGATATGTCAGAAGAATTTAGGTCTTTTTATGATTTAGTGAGAAAATTGTCTAAATGCTCCGGAAGAGGCAAG
Organism: Austrofundulus limnaeus; assembly: GCF_001266775.1. Taxonomy (NCBI): domain Eukaryota; kingdom Metazoa; phylum Chordata; class Actinopteri; order Cyprinodontiformes; family Rivulidae; genus Austrofundulus; species Austrofundulus limnaeus. The sequence goes on from NW_013952546.1 coordinate 439,828, forward strand.
AAACAACTTTTTTGATTTGCTCAAAAGAAAAAAAAATCTCTATTTTCTACCTGTTTGGTTGTGTCGTGGAGCCAACAGGTCCAGGAGAGAAACCCTGAGGTGTTCCCATTCCAGAGAGGATTTATGAGCTCTGTAGAGCAGGGCGGGGGGTCAAACTCATTTTCACTGAGGGCCACTCGAGCATCATGGTGGCCCTCAAAGGGCCAGCTGTGATTAACTTTGGCTTTTCATATTTAACTTCAACTAAACACAAAACATCACGTTCCTCTATGCTACAGCTGAGCACAGCTAACAAACACTGAGTTCTACCTGGTGCTTCCTGCATAGAAACAGTGTTTTAACACATCCTATAATCCAGAGGTTCTCAGACTGGGGTCCGTGAGCCCTTTCTTGGGGGTCCCCAAAAATTTTCGATAAATTGTTCATCTGATTTTTATTTTTAAAAAATGCATATGGGGAACAATGCACTAGTAAAACAAACATACTAAACCAAACAAAAGATAATATTGCCATGCCATTTAGGAGGTAAAATGACAGTAAACTATTTTTAAAACAGCATGGGGTTTATCAGGGGGTCCCCAGACACAAAATGTTTGAGAATCCCTGCTCTAATAAACACTGAAAAGTTTTAAGTGTATGATTGACTAAATGTGAAATAAATACTACAGAAATACTATTAAAAGTTAAAGTAGGAGAGTTTTACTCACTGTTAAGTTGTGTTGAGTAGCTGCTATCTTGAATTCTGAACTCTCCCACTTTCCCACAGGGAATTCCCATGTATAATCGACATTATGGGAGGTGTATTTTATGGTCAATGCTGGATTTAAAGCAGTTTATTTTATTGACATTAATAATATTCAAATAAACAGCTCAGTTTCTAGAATTAAACAGATCAAGTGCAATCTTTCATCTTTTAAATGTATTTATCTTGTTGCATTTAATCATAAAGAGT
>NW_013952546.1:441019-442894 GCF_001266775.1 Austrofundulus limnaeus
CATTTGGCCCGTGGGCCCAGAGTTTGACACTTCCTGTAGAAAGTCTTTAAGTTGTTTGAAGGTTTTTCTAATAAGGAGCAGATATAAGATTTTTCATTCTTTACTTTGTTTTAAATTTTTTGTTGTTTTTAATGAATGAAATAAAGTGAACAAATAAAATAAACAATAAAAAGAAAATAAAAATATTTTCCAACAGGCAGCAATATTTTAAACAGCAGGTTTTCTCTGTTTACATCTGCTTTCTGGTCATTTTTCTTTGCAGATGTATTTTGCTAACAACAGCCTGGATATAATTAAACAGTGAATACGGACAGAAGAGACATCCTAAAACATCTGTCAGGGTCAAGATGGAGGAGGAAAATCCTGTCATACAGCAGCAGAAATCCATTCGCTCACACACATATGAATTTATGACAACTGGCGAATGGGATCGTGACTGACTGGCAGACGGATGTTCTTATATCTGCATCAATTGTTAATTGAAGGAGCTGTCACAATCCCCGGGGCCGTCGGTGGAGTTTTACAAGCGTTCAAACTCGGCTTTATCAAATTAATGGTTTGTTCCGGGGCTGCCTGTTCTATGTTCTGCAGGTTGGTTTTAAGAAATGTTCCTGGGAGGCACGGGATGAATCAAATCCTGAGAAAATCTACAAAACTAACTTACTTTGTGTGCTTTTATTTTGTTAAATTTCTCAGTTTCACTGCAACAACTTGAAGGTGAAGATCCAAATAAAATAAAAAAGTGGGTTTTATGTTTCTGCTTGTTGCATTTTTCCTGTAAATCTAACATTGAGTCACTACAATGTTTAAATACAGCCTACAGGAACTGAGGTGATGATTATTGTTACGTTTCTCTTGTTTTAGCTCCATAAACTGAAGAGGGAGAGTCAGCGGTAAACAGCGGGCTGAGCCGAGGTGCTCAGGTGTGCTGACAGGTAAGTCTCTGCAGACCTTATGGAGCTCTTGGGGGAAATCATGAGACACCCTCCTCACAAAACCAGTGTTTACTGCAGAGGAAGAACAAAACCCCTCTGAGGGCCGTGAAGGTGCTGATGGAGGGACAACGGGCCGGGTTATTCTGTCGATCAGAATCTCTTTCTTCTCTCAAAGTTACAAACTTTACATGTTTGGGATCTGTAAAATGCTGGTGTGGGTTCTCAGCCAATCACAACACAACACCTCAGAGCATCTTAAATCTAACACCACTCCATCCTGAGGACAAACAAAACAACAACAAAAAGACAAAAGTTATCACTATGCAGGAAGTTTTGAGAATTTTGTTTTTACTCTGTAGAAAATCAACAAGAAGTTGCTTCATATTTGGTAAGAATACCTTAAACATAAACTTATTTAAATGTGGATTCTAGCTTTAAAACACGAGGCAAAACAAACAACCAATCAAACAGCTCAAATTTCCAACATGGCAGCCCCCATAAAACGTGCCATCCGTCTAAATCCTGAAGAAAAACATGATTTAATTAATGTTTCTTAAAGAAGTTAATAAAAAAAATAAGTAATGTTTGAATAAATGGAAACAAGGACGATATTCAAACTATTTCCACTGAATCAGCAAATATTTAAGTTTGTGTCGTGGGCTTCATTGATGAGACCAGGGGTCCGATTTATAAAGGATTGAGTGGAAACCATACGTACAGCTAAAAGGCGAAAATGGCATTCGCAAATAAAAAAAATTCAGATTTATAAAACCGTGCGTACGCATGTTTCTGTGCACCTTTTCTTTCCTTTGAAATAAGAAAAAAATGAGTCAAATCAAGTATTTCAAGAATCTTACCAAGTAAAATTTTCTTACTCCACTGGCAGAAAATTTTGACTTAATTTGAGTCAAATTTTCAGACTAACAAGACAAATAATCTT
>NW_013952546.1:442915-459804 GCF_001266775.1 Austrofundulus limnaeus
TTTTAAAGGAGCTGTTGGTTCAGATTTTCAAGTTTCTTCATCTTTCTTAAATCAGCTAATAAGTGAAGCAAAGTAACCTTTCATCTTTACGGTGTTTATAATTATCAGCAATGACAGCGTCACGTGTCAGGTTGTTTTCCTTCATGTGAAGATATTTACCACGCCGTGATCAACATCCATCTTTAATAAAGACTTGGTTTGAGGACGGAGAGGAAACAAAGGCCCACATGAAGCGGCCCGAATCAAAGCGGAGCAGCAGAACCGCAGCCATAAATGTGTATTTGAACTTGGTAATTGGTTGGACACTCTACAGGCAAACCTTGGGAGTGTGGTGTGTCTTTCCCCGTCCTCGTCGCGCTGCCTCGTGGACTACAAAGGCAGAAAATGAAGTTCAGAGGGTTTTAATGCCTGAAGAGAAGAATGTGGACATTAAATTATCAGGGGGAAACAGCAGGGTGTGAAAAAAGAGCTTTCTAAAGCCGGAGAACGTACATCCAGGCTGCTTCTGACACGGAAACCTGGCCAAATTCACAGGCTGCTTTATTCTCAGCTTCACACTGAAACCGCAGCACTCTGTGTGTGTGTGTGTGTGTGTGTGTGTGTGTGTGTGTTTACTGTACGTGTGCACACGCTTTACTTTTTTTTAAATTGGAATTTAAAGCTACCATAATACACACATTCATCCAGTTTTATTGCATTAAAACATCCAAATTCCTAAAAACAAATAAATAAATTAAAAATGTACGCATGTTTTTAAAGCTGAAATTAAATCTGCTTTATAGAATTAAAACACTGCAGCTCGTTTACTGTATTTACAACTCATTTAGTTCTGTTTGTATTAGAAAGAGTTGCTGTTAGGTCAGAAAATGCAACTTTGAGACCAGAAAATGTGAATTTTATAAAAAATACTTTCACCAGTTTAGTTATTTGTAGAAAGTGTCAGAAAATGTGACACTTTAGACAAAAATCAATCACAACTCTTGACCAGAGAAGCAAAAAAAGTTGAGGAAATGGGGAAAAAAAACTATTGATTTCTCCTTTCCCAGCAGCTTATTAATTACAGGTCTCGCAGGTTTTCTGCGTGTGATTGACACGTGGAACGTCTGGCTGGAAAACGAGCCGCTCTGCGGTGCGCCGCGCCGCCAACGAGGCCTTTGAGGGTCTCTCCAAATAGCCTGAATTTCAAAGTGAGCAAAAACTAAGCACAATGGGAAATAAAAGACTCCAGCTAAATGAAAAGAATCACTCTTGAGACTTGCAGCTTTACACACACACACACACACACACACACACAGACACACACACCTTATTAATCTTTAATATCTCGTCGTTTTCCCCTCTCCCTGTTCTCCCCCTCCAGTTTATCTCTTCTGAAGCAATTATACCCAAGAGAAGTGAGCAGAGAGGACATGCTCCCACTACCTAAAGCAATAATATATCATTACGTACTAAACATATAGCAGCTACGCAAACAGCCTTTATTACCACTCCAGGGTGAGTGCTATTTATAAGCAGCAGCAGAGCTGCAGAGATCACTCCTCGACACGAGCTGCATTTGTTTGTTTGTTTGCACGCTTTTTTCACATCGTTTTCCCACTTTTCTCTGAAAGCTTTCAGTGTCCAGCTCTGACGGTGAGTTTCAGTACCTTTGTGTTGACATTAGGGGGTGCTGGAATCCTTCAGAGATGACTGATGAGTCGTTGGACACGAAAAAAAAAAACAAAACATTTTTGTTTGGTTTTACATAAATTAAACTTTAAATGTGCTGGTTATGGTTCATTTTGAATTAAATGGATGTAATATGAAATAGGAATAAAACAACACATTGATTATTTAAGCTTTATGAAAATAATAAAGCAGTAAAAGTAAAGAAAATTCCAGCAGGAAAAATAAACTTTCCTTTTCCTTAGAAAGAAAAAAAAAACTTCCACTAAGCAACCTTATTCAACTCATGAATTATTTACAAGAACACATTTCCCCTTGTTTATTTATATATACATATGTATAAAATATCATTTATTCTAAGAGGGTCTATAAATCAAAAGTATTCCCAGAGAATAACAGATAAGTGAGGTTATTGTGCAACGAGGCCAGCTGGTGGTAATAATTTAATGACGTTTTACAGGCGCTATAAAGACAGCAAACAGATGTGGCATTAAGGATTATAAAGTTGGTAAAACTTTTAACAAGTGCTATGTATTTCCAAGGTACAACCGCACAACCCCCAGAATAAAAAGAATTTACACATCCTTCAATCCCGGAGCTATCAATCACACACGTGTTATTCCCCCGGGAGCGTCTTTACATGCATATTTATCAGCTCAACATGCTAATTCCCGCTGCTATACGCCCGCCAGGCACGTCTCCAGGCGTGTTTATGACTCGTAATTGTTGATATCCTTTGATATATTCTTCTGAACTAAGACATCATTTGGATTTTGTGGTCGGAAGTCAATGAGGCACAATGACCCGAGCTTTCAATTCAAATTTACAGTTCAATATCTATTATCTGCTCCCCGGCGCCTGGAGAGGAAGCCTCTTTCAAAGCAGGGGGTGGGTGGGGTGGAAAGCACTTATCAGCAGCGGCGCTCATCTCAAGGTTAGTTAATTGATTTTAAAAATTACCCAAAATAAAAAAGGAGGGTTGGTTTTTTTTATTAATAGGAGGTTTCTTGTTTTTCAGCAGGACTCAGATTGGAGCGACTCAGGGACAAATAAATAAACAAAAACACTTTTTTTTTGTTTGGAGTCTGAGAAGTTTATCATCTTTTGCCAAACAATTAGCAGTAAGAAAAGTTTATTTGTCGATGGAGACGTGTGCCATATTGCGGCGGGTTCATCAGCATGGATTTACATTGCTAAAGAGCAAACATGGTGGTTGAAGAAACTCGGCATGAATTCAGCAAGGTTTGTGCCATCTTTTTTTTTTCCCTTTATGTTTCTTCCAGAGCCTCTTCCTCTTCCTCTCTGCTTCTCCCACAGACACCTGCCGTCACACCTCAAGGGAACCGGCGTTTGACAAATGCAATTTGAGCGTTTCAGCGCCACAAAGAAAAGACAAACAAACAATGCTGGAGAGAAAAAAAAAACACGTGCAGAGGCTGATGCTGGACAAACATGTTGCATTTTTTTCCCTCTTTTCGCTTCACAAACGGCCGCGCCGCGCTCACAGGTGTGGAAATTCAAGGACAAACTTGATTGGACGCGTACTTCTTGTTTGCTTGTCTTTCGATTGTCGTTTGACAGATTGTCTCCTTGAGGACTGCAACCCTTTAAAAAAAAACAAACAAAAAAAAAAGCAGGATCGCTCTTTAAAGACCAGAACGAGCGATTTAATGTACCTGAGGAAGTCACAGGCCTGAGTTAGCGCCATTAATACCTTTTGGCTCGACGGGGCAATAAGAAGCGACAGGAGTTAATTTGTTTGGGTTTCTTGACAGTGATTGGAAGTTAAACCAACTCACTCCCACGCCTCTGCTTCCTGACAGCCTCCCTCGCGCTCAGGGAGGAAAGAAAAGCTTTTTTTCCGACGGTTTCGGGGAAGAAGAAAAAAAAAGGAAGCGTCAGCTCTCGGTCGGCCAGAGCTCAGAGAAGCTTCCCACAATCTGGACATTGTTAGTGGCTCATAAAAGACAAATAAGTAGGTGTCAGAGCAGAAATTACTTTCTGTGATGAACTACGTAGCCATCATCTGCAATGACACGGCGTCATTCACATCAACAACACAGGTGCATGAAAAATGGAACGAGCTGGCAGGAAAATGAATTATTAATGACACATTTAAGTATTATAACAGAAAATCAATGAGCATACCTGGTGTAATTAACATGCACAATGTTTTCCATAATCCAGCACAGTATAATTATGCCTCTCTATTCCAGAACACGTTAGCATTAGCTTTTTCTAAAGCACACAACACCTGTTTATTTGGTTTGCTTGTTCTCAGTTTTTTTCCCCTGTAATGATAAAGAGGCGGCAGAATGTTATTTAGCTCTGCTCCGCTGTTGGATGTGGACCTGCAGTCATTTGCAGCTGGCCGCGGACCCTTAAGCTCAAAAACAAAAGGGATAAAACGGTGCCAGCTTCAACAAAATGGCTTTTTTTTGAGGGGGGCTGTTTTTTTATTATTCTTTTTAAAGTTTCTTTAAATCTTTCCATAAAATTAAAGTTTAAGTAAATTCCTCACAGGCCTCTACTTTTTTTATTTTTTTTTTTTTTTTTTTACTGGTATTTGTAGGATATTTCCCATCAAACTGTGTTTTTTTATGTGCTGCTGCTGATTCCCAGTGAAGGGTTGGGGTGTGGGCTTATCTCTGTATACTGTAACATGTCCACTAATCACTGATTACCACCGTCTGTTTGTGCTGTGACCAGTGGCGGTGTACAAGATTTCCCATCGTTCCTGAAGGATGCCGGGGAACAGCTTGAGCAGAATTCAGCACGGGACTGGGATTTTTGGCAAGTCAAACTTTATCAGCACAAACATGCGCAAAATGAAAACAAACACAACCCAGACTGCTAATTACCATCCGCTTGGACCTCTGTCCTCTGCTTTCCTCAGAAAGGGAGAGAGAGAGGGACGGGAAAATGGCCGACTGCGCGGCGGTGGCGGTGCAGGAATCAGAGCCGGCGCCCCGCTCCGTCCGGACGACAGCCCTCCTCGCCGGGATAATACAGGTTGACGCGCCGGTAGCCCCGGTGATTTTTCAAACCTATTATTTCCTGCGTGGCGTTATATATTACACCGGTGACAACAGGCTGGTATCTTCTGGGCCATGTGGCCTGAATCTACGCCAAATCCTGTGCCACTAATTTTACTAATTGTCTGAGCGTGGCCAACACTTTTCATTGGTGTGGAGCCGGCAGTGTCACAGGAAGCTAATGAGAGCTAAATAATGTATGTGAACCTCTTTAATTGCTTCATTTCTCATTTTGCTTACCAATCGTCATATCACAGCCAGTACTGCCTCTCTTTTTTTAACGCTAATAGCTGCACCGGTTTGTCAAAGAACAGATCCTGGAAATAATGAAGGCTGGTGAGGCATTGTGGGAAAATGTATTTATTTGGATATTATTCGCTGAATAATCCAGTGTTTCTGTGTGTAATATTCAGACAGAAGTCTGGGTAAACATTATTTTGGACGTGTTGGTGCAGCCTCATCAGGTGAGGCGGTCCGTGCCAGCATGTGCCACCTGGGCTGGAGTGTGTGTCTGTTAATGGACACGTGTGTGTGTATGTGTGTGTGTGTGTGTGTGTCTGGTCCGAGGGTGAAATCATCTCAACACGCTGTTATGGATTTGTTACATCAACAGTTAAAGGCCCAGTGTTCCTGGAAGGAATGCATATCGCCCGCTGCTTCCCACCACCTTTAAGACAGAGACCAACTCATGTTAAGAAATTACTGCAGCTGTTTTAATCAAACTTATAATAAATGCACATTATGTCTTAAATGATCTGTTTGCGCTTGGAGCACATGTTGGAGATGACTCTCAACTACCACCTCCCCAAAAAATTAGCTCAATATTTGTAAAATGTTACAATAATTTAAAAACATTTTATCAACTTGTCTTCTGAAGATGCTCTGTGTTGAAGGATCAGTGGATCTGTGTTCGACTACTCCACCTAGGCTGCATTTTTGAGCGCAGATCCACTGAGAAACTCACTGTCTCTGCGATGTTTAATTTAAAAACTGGACTTTTGAGGTTATGTTCATAATTAATTTCAATAAATTACAAGAACGGCATTTCTCTTTTTTGTATCGAGAAAATATCAAACCGTGAGACCAAAGTATTGAACCAAACCGTGAATTTTCTGTATTTTTGCAACTCTAACCAACATTCATATAATAAAAGGTTTAGATACTTTGATTCTAATAGTTAGCTGTGGCGGTCATCTTTAATTGGGTTGAGTTTAAAAGCTAATTAACATTCATCCTTTGATTTGTCTCTGAAAATTTACATAAAATCTATCCAGTAGTTCATGACATATCCGGTGGTTAACAGGATTGTTTTAAACACATCGTGTTAGCGCTCACAGCACATGTTGGAAAGACTTTCACCTACTACCACACCAAATTTTAGCTTCATATCTGTGAAACTGACTTAGTTACAGACATTTTTGCTTTGCTTTGGCTGCCACGTGGAGTCAGATCAACTTAATTCGGTTGTAGATTTCGACCAAATGACGGCTTCCTGAAACTTTCAATAAAATCCAATTCACGGTGAGTTTAGCTAACGCTACAGACAAATGAACAGAATACATCATTGCTCTGCTGATACCTGAACAGAAACATATATAAAAAAAATACTGAGGATTTGCCTGACAATTTGTTTAAATGAGTCATGTAATAAAACCAGAGAAGAAAAATGTTCCAGACTGTATTTGGGTGTTTTCTGTTATTTCCCTCCATCTGCAGCACCTGACGGACACCTCTCTGTTCACACTGGATCAACAGGGAGGCTGTAATTTAACAGCCAATTTGATCATCCAAATAGCTGAATATTTAATAGAATTAAACCACACGGTTCAAAAGGAAAAAAAAGATATTATTTATTTACTTCCTGTAGTGTAACCTTCATTCAAGCAACACCGGGTGGTCCTGTAAATATTCTGCGACGCACACGTTGAATTATTGACCAATAATTTATCATAATTCATGTCAGTGAAAAGTGAGTAAAACTCAGCAGGACGTCGGGACTCGTCCTGCAGCTGAGACGAAAACTGTAAAAAATGTCCGAGTCAATATAAAAACTGTTGAATAATTTGGTTTTAAGAGTCGCCTTTTAATGTCACTGAAAAACCATTTTCAGAGGTTTATAGTACATTTACTTTATTACAGTACTTAAGGAAATTCTTTGAGGATTTGTAATTTTACCAAGTATTTTTTTAAATTGCTACTTTTATTTTATTTTTTACATTTAAAACTTAAAAATGATACTTTTATTTCTTTAAAATGTAACACCTAGTTACTCGTTACAAATTAAATCTGTCTGAACTCAGCATGAGAGGAGTTGTTTCTGCACTATAAAAAATGAAGTTGACTTTACTCAACCAAGTCAGCTGGTTCAATTAAACCTAGTAAATATGAAGCAATATACAGATTTTATTTAAAATAAAATGTGCATTTTGCTTCATATTTTCTCTACTTAGTTTAGTGGAACCAGTTTAGTTAAATAAATTCAACAGTTTATTTCTTAGAGCGTGTGTAAAAGTACTTTTACTTTTATTTTCCCGATTTTTGTGAGCAGTTGTATGACTTTTACTTAAGTACTTTTCTCATCTGTTCAGGTATTTATTTATTTCAAGTACTTTATAAACCTCTGTCCATTTTTTTTATTTTGTTATTTACTGAACATATTACAGTTTGACATAAAAAAGTAACATTTAACTAAAAAAAGTTTTAAAGTTAAAATGTCAGACTTACATTTTATGTGGAAACGATTAAGAAAATAATCCCTAAAAAACAAACTAATGAATAAGTTTGTAATCAAAAACATTAAAACGGAAAATCTTTGATGTGATTCTTTTACCAATTTGATTGGATTACAAGTCAAGCAAACATTTTATTGTTCAGTTACAACAAACACTAACTTCTAGATTCAGGTGCACAGATTTTAAAGCACCTGTAATTCTGTTATTGTTGCCTCAAACTATTTTTTCTTCCATAAAATTTGTCTTTTCAGGTTAACGAATGACAACAGTGGAAGAGAAAACGGCCAAAGAAAACTCATGTCAGGCAGGTTAAGAGTGTCTGAAATAAAAGTTCATCAGGTACAACGAAAACCTGCCAGAGGCTTCACTCTTCCGCTGAACAGATCTTCGCTGGTGTTAAAATAAATTTTTTTCTATCAGATTGTTTTTTTTATTTAGTTTATTATAGATTCAATTGAAAAACCAAAGGAGCTAATTGTGTCAACACACTATTATCCCTCGAGCCTTTAGTGCCTAAATGATTCATAGATCAGAGTTAAAAGCAAAACAAAGAAAACTAGACATGGATTTTTACGATGTAAAAACAAGTGTGCATTGCCATGTAGCATGTCTTTGCCTGCAGCATTGGACTTGCAGAATGAACTTTGACCAATATCAAATATGTTTTCTATACCAGCTTGTGTCTGCCACATCAGAAGGTGTTTGTAATTAAGGTAATTGTGTGACAATATGAAATTTGAAGAGATTTTTTGTTAAAGTTGCATTAGCTGGGTTTTGAACCCTGATCTCCCACATGAAAGTCCATGACATAGACCATTAGACCAATAGACCTGTGGCAGAAGATGGTGGGAGGGGTTGGTTTGTATGTGTACAGAAAGAGGCCACATTGCCAATACAATTATTGACACAAAAATGCATAATATTACAACAATCAAGCAGTATTAAGACAATATTATAGTAAAACATCAAAATACAATCATATTAGTACTGTAAACACTGAACTACTGAGTTGAAATATTAAACTATGGTGCAGTACCAAGTTGAGTACAGCATGGGGCAGTATTGGACCAATACAAGGCTCCATTGACTGCCATTATAATTCATTAAACATTAATATTTCATCAACTATAAGTTTTACAGGCACCAAAAGGCATAGCCATCATTTGGCATGGGAGCTTTACAGATATAAATTACAATGGCAGCTCTAGGACAAAGTATGCAGGAGGAGAAGCATGGCAAAGTTGAGATGACTTGGATGGGAAACGAATCACAATAGTGTGCATTGCATTGGCAATGCACACTGATTAACTCTTGGAGAATAGTATCCAGTAAGGATTGTAATAATAGGTCAGGTACGACCTAAAATGAAAATAAAAGCAGCCAAAATCAAAAGAAACCCTTAAGAAATATTGGTCAAAATCTCTTTAAAAGATTACAGAAACATATAAAATAAGATATGACTCAAAACTTCTGCACAGTGCTTACTTGAAAATAAAAGCTAACATTTGATCTTCTGGCTCATGTTCTTTATATTATTCCACCTCAAAGAAATTCTGCTCCATTAAATAATAAAAAGTTTAATAATTAAGAATTTATTTCTCCTGTTTAAAAATATACAAGATGTTGAGAGAAGTTCAACCAGAGGCCCTCGTGTTCGAGTCCAAAGAGTCAAAGAGTTTCCTTAAAGACCAGATTCACCAGAACAAAGACAGCGAGGCTGGTTTTTCAAGCTGTCGAAGTGTTTATTTCTCCCCACAGCAGCTTAAAAACCACCTGCACCTGCATCCTTTCACTTTCTGTGACGGATGTGATGTTTGACGTGAAATGCAGGTGGCAAAGTGGGCTGATGGAGTTTGTGGAGTGTGTAATGTGCTTTCAACCCTTTTATTGGAGGCCACATTACTGCAGCTTCTGGTCATTCAGTCTGAAGGAAACAAACGTAGAAATGTTTTAAAAATCTATTTTACTGAAATTATCTTTGAACAATGCTCAGATTCAATAATATCTATTTTCTGAAAACAACGGTGTCCGAATCAATCCAATATGTTATTATAGCAGCAGTTAGTGCTGAAATGAGTATTTGTAAGAGAGAAAAAAACATATTTTATAAATTATCTATTTGAATTTTACAGAAAAACAAATGAAGAGGTGAAGAAAAATTAAAGGCTCATTAATCTGAATAATTCAAACATTGATTCCTTTGTTTAGCTATTTTATTTCTTTATGGGTCACAGGAAGCTGATCTCCAGCAGTCATTGGACGAGACCTGGACATGTTGCTTGTCCATCAAAGAGACACATAGGGACAATCGTTCCAACACTTGAGGAAAATTTAAAGTGTCAGGTTTAAGATAGGTCCCTCTTTATCCACATCTGTATACTCATCCAGGACAAAAACTGAAGGAAGGGGAACATAAAGGTGTCACAAAGTGACGGTTTTCTATTTACAGGCTTTTAAAAAGAGTTTTTCTCTAAAAGGAACACGTGTGTGAAAAAACAGCACATTAGCCAACACTGTGGAGCGCAGACCAATGGGGTGTAAGAAACCTGTTCAATTTAAAGGTGAAGAAAACTAATTCTGTTACAAACTTGAACATTTATAAGTGTTACCACCTCACAGCGTTGTGCACCAATAAGCCAGTATTTCAGGTCTTTGGTATTTGGCAACTTACAAGATCCTAAATTTAACCTTTTTCCTCAGAGCCGTGGCCTCTGGAAATTACAACATGGTAACAAGGTTAAACATCTCACCGGTCATATCATCGTAATAATTAGCACCATTTTTATACATCAAAGGTTTTACTAACATAGCCCCAGTTAAGTGTACGGCGTGTATTCACAGCAGAATACAGATAAAATTATTGCAAATTGGTAAAAATATTATAAACATCTCAATATGTGAAAAGCTTTTAATTATCAATGAAAAAATCAATCAGCAGGCTCCTGAATGTTTCAGTCTGCATTTGGACTGACTGATATGTTCAACCTGCTAACCAACATTAGCTAAAGTAGCATTTTTTACACCTGTTTGTTGACAAAGTGACATTTTATAAGTCTGAAGCCATTAGCCCACACCGAAAAAAATAACCTGTAAGATTTACTTGAAAAAAATCCTCGTAACAATTTGCACTAATATTTGTTAAGTAAATTTAAATGCTACAAATTCATGTAATATTTACTCATCATTATCTAGTAAAAGTTATTAAGAATATAATTAAAGATTTGTGAATAAATCAGGTAGATTTTTACTTAATTTGATAAATTAAATCTTGTAACATACTTGATTAATTTAAGTAAAATTTACCTGATTTACTCACATATCTTGAACTATATTCTTAATAACTTTAACTAGATAATGATGAGTGAATATTACTTGAATTTGTAGCATTTAAATTTACTTAACCAACATTAGTGCAAATCGTTTACAGAATTTTTTCAAGTAAATCTTATAAGTTCTTTATAGCAGTGCACATGCGTCAGACATAATATTGTAGCATGACACCTCACAGCTACAGAGAGAGGTGTAGCTCTTGTTGTAGTTCAAGACTTCACCACCAGGTGGTGGTTTTGAAGAATCTTTATTGGATTCTTCTTCATGAACAACACAGACAAAGTGAAACTCACAGGTCTTATTAATGACTAGGCCTACCACTCTCACTTATGGTTACTTCTGCTGAACAGTTTAACACAAGTTAACAAATAATGAACACACAAATTAGAGTAACACAACAGACTAATTGCTGAAAGAACAATGTTAACCAATTCCYTAAAATGATTTAACAACAACAAACATGAATCCTACCCACAATCCTCCACTGCAGTCACATGACAAACAGCCAAACTCAGCAGAATGCTACAATATGCATTCCCTGTTCCCTGACAACTAAATATCCCCTACATTATGTCATCAAACTATTGCACACCAACAAATGTATTCAAGCAAAAGAAACCAGACAACTTATGTTTTATTTCCACCATGTCTTGTCCTCTCCTTGAAAAGTGAAGCAAGGGAATGAGGAGCAGCAGCCTTTGTGTGTGCATGCAGCCTCAGTTTTAGCCCAGAAGAGTAGCAGTTACTTAATATATTCATGTTTATGTGCTGTCCAGAAAAAGCACTTAAATATTACTGGTAAAATAATACTAGCATTTACTTTTTTGTACAGTAATATTGATATATAATATAATGTGTATTGTTTATTTAGTAAATTCTAGTAGTTTAGAGATTTTGATATGTTTTGTACAATTTAAAAGAATAATTAAATAAATGTTACTACACCCAAAAAGTTTGTTTTTTCAGTGCAGGCTGGACAAAGACTTTTGCCTCTTTCTCAGTCATTCTATGACTGACGTCACGGCTGATAAGGTACAAGTTTTAGATCTTAAGTGGACTGTCCCTTAAAACAGTGTTTTTCAAAGTGGGGGCCGGGCCGCCAGAGGGGGCTCAGAAAGCTGAAGGGAAAATAGGGAGAAAAAAAATAAGTAAATAAAAAAAATTCTACTAAAAGCTTTAAATCATCATCATAGTGAAATGTTGTTTACTTTCTAAAAGTAGATGTTTCTTTTTGTATTTTATAGCATTGTTTGAGAGTTTGTTGGCAGGGGGGGGCGGGGGGGGGCATGGAAAAGTTTGGAAACCCCTGCCTTAAAGAAAATTAAATAAAATTATTAAACTAGTGGTTGAGCTACTGGGCCGATTCTAATTTTAACCCAACATTATTTCTTTTAGTAAAACGTGCCCACAGTGTTGAAAAACTCTGGTTTGTGTGGTTTTGTTCACCTACAATCCAACGTCGACCATCTGCAGGTGGTTCTGGTTGCCCCGGGCTTCCTGAGTGAGTTGAGCTGCTGAAAACATAAAACATGCCTGATTGCTTCCATTAGCTCTTTCTACACAAACAGCTGGACCAATCCTTCTGTCTCCTGTCAGCTCAAACCCCAGCAGGTCCAGGCAGGCTGGTTCTCCTGGAGGTTTCTTCATGTTTAAAGGGAGTCTTTCCTTCCCACTGTCGCCAACGTGCTGCTCAGGATGGGGTGTTGCAAAGACGCAATGACTCAAAGCAACCTGCTGGTCTCTTTAAATAACTTTTTATTTGGTTTTTCATTGTGTGATTTTAATTAAATTAACTGTATTATAATTTAATTTGAGTATAAGTTTAACTGAATTTAATAACTTCTAAAACATCCTGACAATCTAATCTTTAATCTGAGCCATCTTTACTCTCCGCACCATTAATATTTGCCTGTTTGTGTCTCTTTAAGCGGTTTCTGCCTCGTCTTTTTTGGCGTTTCAGTAACGTGGATAAAGACGGATTAATTAATTGATTGATAGATGAAAGGGATCCTGCGGTGTATTAGAACAACAAAAGTGGAAATTCTGGATTATTACGGGATAATAATAAACATAGATATGCTGCAAGAAATGTCTAAAAATACAAAATACTCTCATTATCCATTAATGACAACTCCGAATAGTAGTCAGTGTTTAATGCAACGCCCAAACAGAATGTCACTGGCAGGAAACACAAAACTGCAACCCTTAATAGGATTGTGTCTGTATAGCAATTTGTCAAGCCAAAACATTCAGCATTTATGGGACAAATATAGCGCGATGAAACAAGCAGGAGAGGCAGAAATCACTAAATAGTCAATAGGATTAACAGAAGCATAAACTAAATGCTTCTTGATGTGTCACTGATAAATGGATTTTTGATTATTCGTCACCATAAAACGCATGGAAAGATTGTCATGCTGTCATTGTATTACTGTTTTTCCTTTATCTGTGTGTCAATCTCGTCACATTAAAATCCCGCTGCTGTTTTCACGCCCTTCCTCTGTGTGTTTTTTTTTAATGGATTTACCACACAGTCTGCATTTAGAGCACAAAAAAAGGAACAGATTACCTCATCGCCTCGGGTCAGTGTTGTCTTAATAAACGGTGAGCCTCCATAATTGAGTCTTTGCCAAAAGACACAATGTCATCTCCAATTAATCCATCCACCATCAATACTTTTAGGGTTTGACAGTTGGTGCACGTTAGTCACCATGAATCATTTCTCTCACCACAACAAAAAACGCAGCCGATAACCACAACTGTTCCGCTCTCAATTTGTTTATTAGCTTATTGAGATTTAGTGGAACGGAGGTGCTGAAAACACCAAACTCTTCCTGTTTTAGCTGTTTAATGATAATCAGACCAACGTTTTAGAGCCTTAAAATCAATAACTTTCTTTGAGCTGAGCAGAAACTCAGTTTTTTGTCTTAATGGAATAAAAGTTTCAACCTGGATTAATTCTGAAGTTAACATTTCTATAATCTTTAAAGGTATTTAATGGCTAAAACTGAAAGAACAAAATGACCTCATGAACTATGAGGCAATGTGAGAGCTCAGAGTATCATAGAGATGACTCTCAGCTACTACCACGCAAAGTTTAGCTCAATACTTTTCTCTTTTAGCTAAGGCTCTGCTTCTTTCAACGACTCAGTTTAAATCATTTGACGCTCACCGTGAACTGTATATTTAAAGAAAAAAATATTTTTTCTCTAGTTCGTTCATTATCAAATCATTACTGCTGTTTGCCTCGCAGGGTCAGTGATCAAGTAACTGCTGGGAGGTTATTCGTTTGTTAGTAAAATATCTCAATAACCAGTGGACGGATTAGAATGAAACTCCCTTAAAAGGAATCATTTAACATATCTAACTGCTTTAACTTTTTGAGTCAATCTGACTCTAGAGGGCTTTCATTTTTAAAGTCAACACATAAAAATGAGAATTTAGAGTAAAAGACAACTGCTTGAACTTTTAGGAAACAATTAAAATGAGTAAATCCTAACAGAAAGACAGTTCAGAAGCCATTTTAATAAGATGGTGTGGCTATAAAAATACCTACAGGTCAAAGAAAAACTAAAAGAACAACCAGAGGAACATCTATAAACATGCGCTTCTCTGCATACCCGTATATATTCCCGTATATACATCAAAATAAAACATTTTCAGTAAAGCAGCTTCTGTTAACAAGTTGTCTTAAACAGTTTAAAGAAAGAACGACAACCTGTAGAAATCTAAGTGGGAATTATTTCCGTACATCATGAAGAAGCGGGCAGAGAAAGAGCGAGCAGGATGTCAGACGACAACAAACGGGGGCTGAATGAAAACCCTTCGAAGATGCTATCCCTCCCAGCCAACATATATAAAAGCCTCGGGGTGCTGGTAAACTAAAAACAGTGCGGCTGGGCAACGCTCCCAGCAGTTATCAGCAAAATGGAAGCTTGTATCGAATGTTTCCTGGCAACGAGAAGTCCCCCCCCCCTCCCCCCACAACGCCAGCGTTCAAAGCAGAAGTCTGGAGGCAACTCCAAGGATGCTGTCGCTCATCACATCAGACAGAAAAAAATCATCTTTTCTTTCTGTTTATCTGCGCTGATTGACTTTCCTTTCCCTTCCAGAGTGTATTTCTGACAGGTCCACTCGTGTCTTTGAGCATCTGCAGCGAGGAAGTTCTGTGACAGCTGTTTGTTTGATTGGACGTTTGGAGTGTTTCATTTGCAGTTTGCACGTCGTGTTGTGAAAGAGATTCTGACACCTCCCCGCGTTGCTACGTTTGGAGTTAAGTGCACATATTGTTTATTTACTTTTCATTTCTTCACAGGGCTGATTGGCAAGTCAGGGGGACAGGAATGTTAGCATTAGCGTAGCGCTCGTTTAGAGCTGGTGCAGTTCGTGGACGAGCACTTTGACACGTCTGCAGAAAACGATGACGCCATCAGCTCTGCTGGTTTCAGATAAACCAGGTCAACTGAATATTCCTTGTGGTTTGTGGTTAGGCTTTGTCTTATACATTATATAGTCAGAGTGTGGCCCGGCTGCATGCACTGCATTCAGCTGCTGCATTTCCTCGTCCCCTCAGAGTTGTTCGCCCCTTTTACCCCGCGACGCCTTCGCAGCTGCAGGTGGCGTTTCTCTACAATATTTAACACGTGCCTCGGCCTGCCTCTGCACCCCGTCTCGTCCTCCCAGCAGGTCTCTGCGTGGCGTTGGAGCTCTGAAGCAGCATTATCATCAGTCCAGTGTAAATAACATGAAGTGGCAACTTATAAATAGTTAATGATGCAAAAAATCCATGAAGCTGCTCCCTGGGCTCTCTGAACGCAGCGCCGCTCGCTGCGTCTCCTGGAGGGTCTTGTGGGGCTCCCGGTGTTCGTTTGAATCATCTCTGGTGCCGTGACGAACTCACAGAGCGATTAGTAACAGGTGGTAAAACGCCACAGCAGGTTATTCGAGGGAGGCTGATATCACAGAGCTAAAAGGTAATTAGAAATGTTTGCGCTGCGTGTCAATAGAAGTAAACACGAACATGAGACCTCAGAAGGCAAATACGCAGGGAGCACTTTGTTGTTTGGCTCAAAGGCACTCAGTGCGTTGGACACCGAAGGCCTGGAAGTCTAGAATCGGAGCTCAGTGGGAGATTTTGAACAGAATCCACGAGCGTTTCTCTTTGAATAATGCAAGTGTTCAAATTACCCTCAGTTCTTTAGCTCAACTTGGCTAATAAAAACCGACCCGGCTCAGCGTGGGACATGAGCCTGATCAGACTTCAGTTTAGTTCTGGATATAGTTACAAATTTGCCATCAAACTTGACATAAAAGAGTCTCTTCTTAGCTTGGAAATTTGTGTTAAAATATGAAAATATTGATTAAAATTATGAATATTTTCTAGGAATTTTAATGCGACACGAGTTTAACTTTTAAAGAGCATTTGTTGTTTTATTTTGGAGGACCAGGAGAAGAACCCAAAACATCCATCTATCCAGCTCCTCCCCATGAGTTCCCAGACCAGAGAGAATATCTAATCCCTTCAGCGAGCTCTGGGTCTGCTCCAGGAGAAGCTCCAGACGGAGACCTGATCAGATTCAGCTGAGCCCAGACGTAAAAAGGACAAAGAAATAATCAGGAGTCACACGTCCTGACCAAAGGTTAGAGCTGCACGATATCTGGTCTGAGCATCGTCATCATAATGTACGTGAGTCACACTGCAGGTCCTCAGAGGTAGGAGGCAAATTAAAGGGGCAATATCATGTAAAATCTACCTTTTTGAGTTTTATGTCATGTTATAATGTTATCCTCTCATCAAAAACATGTCCAGAGTCTTGCTTTGACTCATTCATGCATGTTTGATAAATCCTGTAGTTCTGAGGCAGCAGGCAGGGGAGCAGAAACCACCGGTTGGGACTAGAACCTCCTTTTGGGACCAGCTCCTCCTCTGTGTCTCCAAGCTGAGCTTCCTCATCACAGAGCACACACACACACGCACACACACGCACGCACGCACACACACACACACATACACACACACACACACACACACCCCTGCGCTGAAACAGGTCGTCTCAGATGCGGGTTTCAAATAAGCATTTTAAAATGTTTTCAAAATAAGTCTGGCACTTTGGAGAAAGAAAAGAAC
>NW_013952546.1:460412-467225 GCF_001266775.1 Austrofundulus limnaeus
GCACACACACACACGCACACACACGCACGCACGCACACACACACACACATACACACACACACACACACACACACACCCCTGCGCTGAAATGAGCGGGACAGAAGAGGAAGGAGGTTCTTAAAGAGACAGAGGCCTATTTCAGGGCGTTTAGAAATAGATATGATGAGAAGACAAGTCATTTTCTATTTAAACATAAACATTTTAATAACTGAAGGTGACATAGTTACTAACATGTAATATTTGTATCGCATGTACCGTATTTATTTGTGTATAATATGATCTCATGTATAATACGACCCCCCCTTTTTTGAGCTTAAAAAGCATAAAAAAATTAATCCTCAAACTACCACCAATTTCATACAGACTTCAAGATTTTTCAGCCTTTGCAGTCTTTATACATATCAGTAAAATGATCATTGGACTGCGCATTTTATTTTAACAACATATGTACTAAAAGCTATTTTGACAACAAATATATATCAGCTGTAGCAGCAGCATATGAATTCTGGCATTTTACACATAGTCCACCAGGAGGCACCAACACAAAAGTCAGAGACTTCACATGAGATTTGGGCCATCTTCAAGCAGATACAAGCAGATTACTTCCTACTCTCGAGCGCCCCCCTCTGGTGGGGAAATTTTTTTCAGGGGTACAAACTTTTTCAGAACACTGGTAGACGGCAGCCATTACTGACAAACGTGTTTGTTGTTGTTCGAGGAGCGGCTCGGTCACACGCTAATGTCTTTAGTTTGTTATCATTACTGAGCTGCAGGACTGCCTTTTTCCCCTTTTTTCACATCATGTCGCCTGCTTGGATCTGTTATTATCTCGCTCTGAAGCACGGAGGAGTGTCAGAGGTGAGCTCGTTTCAATTGCTTTTTACAACGCGGTCTCATTTCCGGACGTAATAATTTTGCCGATATTTCAGTTATAATACATAAGTAAAAATATTTATCCCAGTATAATACTACCTCTCAACTTTATGGATGATTTTATGGATTAAATTTTACACATTATACTTGAATACTGTATGTTTTATTTTATCTATCTTGTTTTATCTCTTGTGTTTTTATGTCTTCTTGTAAAGCACTTTGTGGTTTCTGACCTGTGAAAGGTGCTTTATAAATAAAGTTTACTGACTGACTTACTTTATTATGGTATAGAATTTAAATATACGCCTGAGAAACACATAATATTGCCCCTTTAAATGATGTGTTATCTTGGGACTAAACCATTCGTCATTGCATTAAACAGTCGCGTGTTACAGCTTTTATTTTGACGGGATGTTTTGTGTCAAAAATGCTGAAGTTTCATTTTGTTGTGAAACTTCTGGGACAATAATGGCAACAGTTTTCAGAGAAATGTCAGAGAATTCTCCAGTTGTGAAGGAAGATGACGAGGATCTTGACATAAACGAGAAAGATGATTAAATTGGCAGAGAACAGGAGGAAGAGAGGTGAAATACGGTTAGCATAAATGCTAAAATTAAAGTGTGACGTAAACAGGAACTAAGATAGACGCACAGGCAACATATTAGGAGGTAAAACACAAGACGACAGAAGGAAATGTGTACTCAGGTCTAGCACAATAAAAGATAAAAAACACACATGTAACAAATGAAGAGTTTGGATCAAAGCAGGTTCATCATCAACAAGATGGCAGCAACTTCAAGTGTTCAAGTCATCTTTTACATTTCTATATTTTTCAGATCACAGGGTTATAAATAAAACACAATCTGTTATTTCCAACACTGTGCAGCCCTGGTGAGGGTTGGAACAACAGACCGGTGAACCAAGCGATGCCCCGATCCATCAACCAGGACTCCCAGAGACATGAACCCCTCTGCTTCAGACCACTCACCCCCAACCCAGAAGAAACTTCCTTCTTCTTTCTTTTTGTTGCAAACAGTAAGCCTGAAACAATCGTCCACAGCCTCCTTTCAGCAGTGGACCATCAATGTATATTTTTTATTTTTCCGGTTGGAGGGGTTGTGGCGTTTCCGCAGAGGAGCATATTTTATTGCCGAGGTGATTTTATTGTGTCCACCTCCCCGACTTCTTCCCTTCAAAAATGAAAAATGTATCTGTGGTTTCTGAGTGCTTTCATTACAGCGAGTGGAGAGCTGCCAGTTTGGATTCTGCAGCCAAAAACAAGACTCGGGTATCCAGGGAACCGAATAAATAAATGAATAAATGATTAAGTAAATAAATAAATATAGGAGGGATCTGACTCAGGCTCAGGCTCCGGCCTGAACAGGGTTCTCGTGCAACTGGATCTTGTGAGTTTCACCCTCAGCTGGCTACGAGGATGTTAAACCAGAGGAGGGAGGCAGAACAGCTGCTCGCACAACAGCCAATAATAACGCAAAAAATAAAAAATAAAAATACCAACCTTAAAAAAAAACAGAGATGGGACTAAATGTATGCAGCTTCTGCAGGCCCTCTCCCGTGAATTGTCTCTTCCCTGACAAGCAGCTCATTGCATTTCCCATCATGCATCTGATCGGTCATTCAGAAACACAAAACGCAAATAAGTCAACTCCACCATCTGCTTGTTAGAGGCAACTATAGAGCTGCCTGTTTTAAAATAAACAATAAAATTACTTTGACGGGGCACCTGAATGGAAAAAAAAAACATTTTGTGTTTTATTCATTTAGGTTTGTGTCAACCATAAGACAGAGCTCGGCTTTAATTCATCGCAGCAACACACAATACTTGTGCCGTCCTCATTTTCTAAATCAATAATCAGCCCAGCATGCTTCATTAACAGTGACCAATCAGAGGCAAGCTGGGGATCTCATTTTACAACACGAGCATGCTGAAGACATAAACCATCTGCTACTTGTAGGAACAGAAAAATCAAATTAATCCATTCTTATCATGCATTCAGATTTTAAAGCAATTAAAGATGTTCTCAGTCTAATCGCACAAACAGAAGTAGCTCGGTAATGAGGAGGGCAAACTCTTAGGTGAACTTTCCAGGGTTCTCAGCGGTGCATTTGGAAACTTTACAAGGCTCGCACACTCCAGTGAGCCGTTAGCCCAAACAATACAGATGTTGGCAACAACAATGCATTTTTTATTAAGCATTTAATCATTGCGCAAACCCAGATTTCCCATAATGGAGGGGCTCAAATTCAAAATCATGGGATGCCAAATCATTTACAGCATAATGTTTTCTGTTTTAATATAAGACATAAAAAACTCCCATACAAGAGCAACTAAGATTATATAAAACCCAGTGATGAACTAGAATGTTGAATTTACCTTAATGAAGCTGGAGGGAGTTCTGTTTGCCCAGAATCTGAGCTCAGATGTGGTTCTGATGTTTCTGTAACCTCAGAGGGTTTGGACATGAACGCTGTCCAATCGCAGCTTATTACAGCTGGAATCTGGACAGATTAAAACTAAAAACTAAAAACATTTGATAAAAAAGACTTCACGGGTTATTGGGCCATTATTGAATAAATATCTCACCTGTTGAAGATGAGTGAGACTAGCTAAAGAAAAAAACTGGCAAAATGCTAGCTGAAAGCAGCAAAGGGATAGCTAATAGCAAAAAATTCTAGTTAGAAGCTAAACAGAGTAAAAAGAGTCACTAAAAGCTAAATGTAACAAAAGGCTAGCTAAAAGCAGCAAAATGTTGGCTAAAAGCAACATAAGTCCAGTAAAAAGCTAAAAGCAACAAGTCTAATTAGAAGCTAAAATTAGCAAAAGGTTAGCTAAAAGCAGCAAATGTCTAGTTAGAAGTTAAATGTAGCAAAAGACAAAGCTAAAATGTAACAAAAAGCTAACGCAGAATAGTTGCTAAAAGCTAAAAGTATCAAAAGGGTAGCTGAATGCTAATAGCAGAAGGACAGTGGCTAAAAGCTAATAGTAGCATAAGGAGACAAAAACAGAGCCAGTATGTTGAAGCAGAAGCTAAAAAGTTCTTGAAGGAGCTGAAAAGATATGAGTGAATTTCTATAGGGAAAATAATTTTAAATACAGTTAAATATTTTGAAAAGTCACAACCCCAAATGAGCTGAAAACGTCAATATAAGATTGATTATAACAGCAAAAAGTATGTGAAAAAAATGTTCCCATAAAAGCCACAGCAGCAACAAGATGTAGCACTTCCTGTTCAGGCTAGGGTCAGGTCTGACGGGAGTTTTATTACTTTTTCACACAAGTAACCATTAACTGCCAAAAAATGTTAATATAAAATTCGTTCAGGGTGAAAATGTCTTTAATTTGTTCAAGATAACCGTCAGAACATGTTAAACACAGTGTTTAACATGTTCTGAAGGTTATCTTGGACACATTAAACACAGACTGTGTTAACAGGACATCTGTTATTTGGAGCCATTTTTTAAGTTATTTTCTTTGCTTTAGTTTTAAAACCAACTCAGTCCCAGATTTTTATATTTAGGAGGTGACTGATTTCTTTAATAAAATGTTTCTTTTGTTGACCCAGGGCTCTTCACTGACGGCCACAACACAAGAACAAATCCTGATCACGCACATAAACCTGCAATTTTATCTCTAAAAGATAAAGACTCACAATTCTCAGTCTATTTTCTTGCATCTATTTTCATTTGAACATGAATAAAAGAGTTGAACTCAGTATTTTCCTGGTGTTGGTGAAAAATGCCACTGCTCACGTTTCCTTCATCTTTCAGTTGCCATGATTATTGTTATTATCTGAGCTATATTCCTTTTGCAGTCCCGTTCCCTCCACCCCAACACAATTTTCATGTGCGCTCACATTTGTGGCCCCATGTTGAAATTCATGAAATCCCCCCAGCGCCGAGGCTTGCTGGGCTGGCGACCAAGCCAAGAGCGCAATGAGCTCATTGTTACGCTCCGACTGCTGCTCTCGATTTCAGAGCTATCAACAGCTGTCGATCGGAGATGTCCTGGACTCCCTCCATGAATCACAGGCGCCCATCATCAGGAGACAAAACAAATAACGCTCAGCCAAATGTACAGCCCAGAGTCGAACCAGGTGCAACAAAACACCCCAATGCAAATGAAGGCATGACTCAGTTTCACAATGAAAACGCCACCGTCGCCGCCGCCGCTGACAAGCTTAGAGGTCAAAAGTTCAGCGGCGCGTGAAGTTCACGTGGTGGTCACGGTGGAGTTTGACTGCCAGGTTGTCGGTTTGACACTCACTTACTCAGGTCAGCCATGCTGAAAAACAATCATCAATGTACTCAGTGTTTGTAAAGGCTGAAAGGGATGAGTCGCTTTTTAAAGCCAGATGGAGACCAGATATGTGGGTCAGAGCCAGTACCAACTTTTCAGGAATAAAAACATAAAAATAAAAATGGATTTATTGGACAAAATTCTTGGTTCGTACATTTGTGGTAAATGTGTCCAAAAGCAAAGTTTTACTTTTTCAATATGTCAATATCCATCACTAAAACTTTACTCATCTGGACGTTCCATCCATCCATCTTCTAATCCAGAGTCAAGTTGTCACCGACCCAGAAGGGAAACCCAGACATCCCTCTCCCCAGCTCCTCCTGGAGAAGTCCAGGGGGTTCCCAGGCCAGAGGGTCCTGGTACTTCTTTAATGTCTCTTTGGGAAATGTCCAGAAATCCTCAAAAGCAGGAACCAAATGTCTGACCCACCTGAGCTGACTTTCTTTGATGAGGAGCCAAGCTCAAACTCATAACAGGTCTTTGAAAATTTTTAAAAAGTACACAAATTAAGGTCTTCACCTAACATAGCTTTGTATATAAAATATACCCGTTCTCTCCTTACAGAGATCACTACAGGTTTTAGTTGGAGTTGAGAGGAAATACAACATCTTCAAACTGATACATTCAGTTGAAGCTTTGAGAATTTGATAAATAAAAAAAATAGGACAAGTGACATATCAACTCGCCGGGGTGTGTGCTAAGGTAGAGTCGTTTACACAGCAATATCAGGGTTTCCTCCAGTGTATTATAGCCTTTTAGCCTATAATACCTCCCCAACCCGCCAGGCTGTGTCAAAGACATTTAGAGAAAGCAGTTATTTTTTTGCACTACCAGATATTGAGGCAAACGGTTAAAACCTAGCATTAGCAACATAGCACTCTGCTATTGTGGCATTAGAAACTATACTGCTCTGCTCACATCCTTGCCCCTTAAAAGGATCCACAATTAGTTGTAACATTAGACTTTATCTGATAAACACTTATTTTAACTGTAAAATAAAGACTATAAAAATACTGTAGGCTGTTTAGTTTTTATAATTTTTAAAAATATATTTTAACACGGACGGGGCCATTTTATTTACATGCAAAGCATTCTGGGTAAATGATGACGTGGATTGGTGCTTGGTGCGAGGCTGCTAGCGAGCTATATCCACGCTGAAGGTTAACCTTTGACAATATCTGATGATCGACTCTTTTAAATGAAACCAGAGAGCGTTGACAGAGAGGAGAAGGTAGAAATGACTCAGCCTGTAACTGAAAATATGGATGGAGGACAACAGAGCTGCTTCATGGAAGAAGAACCTCAGCTTAGCCTGTTAGCTTTAGTGCTAGCCCTCACGATATATTGCCTTATATGCATTAGCTCAGCACTTGAGTGACAAACAAGCTAAACTGAGGTCCTCCACCCATATTTTAATTTACAGGCTGAGTCATTTCTACCTTCTCCTCTCTGTCAACGCTCTCTGGTTTCATTTAAAAGAGTCGATCATCAGATATTGTCCAAGATTAACCTTCAGGGTGGATATAGTTCGCTAGCAGCCTCACACCGATGACCTCGTTGATGTCATCATTTACCCAGAATGCTTTGCGTGTAAATAAAATGGTCCCATCCGTGTTATATAT
>NW_013952546.1:471666-476795 GCF_001266775.1 Austrofundulus limnaeus
ACCTCAAAGTGCACGAGCTTCAAACTTCAGCGTTGGCTGCGATTTTGACGCTGAAATTGCGTTCGGTGTGAACGCACCATAAAGCTACCAGGCTACCTTCTCTCTGTCAACGCTCTCTGGTTTCATTTAAAAGAGTCGATCATCAGATATTGTCCAAGATTAACCTTCAGGGTGGATATAGTTCGCTAGCAGCCTCACACCGATAACCTCGTCGATGTCATCATTTACCCAGAATGCTTTGAGTGTAAACAAAATGGCTCCGTCCCTGTTAAAATACATATTTTTTTAATTTACGAAACTAAAGAGCCTACAGTATTTTTTAGTCTTTATTTTACAGTTAAAATATAAATTTATCAAATAAAATCTAATGTTACAACTAATCGTGGATCCCTTTAAAAAGAAGTTACCATACTGCTCTGCTAACCGCGATTATGAACACCAAAGCTCAATACCAATCTGATAATTTATTTTCTTTTTGGGTGTCATGATTTATGACAGTAGTGCAGTGTGTCCTCGTAACATCTTTCTGCCTCATTCAACTTTTCTTTTTATATTTTTGTAGCTAGCTTTTGCAGTTCCTCCATATGAATTCCTAGCTACAAGCTAAGTGCTAGCCCACAAACATGGCCGAGCAGTAAAAAAGTACCTGGATGATGACGTCAAAGAGAACCATCTATTGGATAAAAACAACCTTTGAAGCACTACCAAAATTAGGGTTTTTTTTATAATAAACTAACAATATAGATATTGGGTCATGATACAAGTGAGAATTTCTAGGAATTAAACAGAAATCAAATTGAATGTTTAAAGATTGTTAATACTACATTTTTGCCATACAGTTTCTACAAAGTAATAGCTTTCAATAGCTGTTAAAGCTGATTTTTTGTTGTCATTAATAATGATATTAGCAAAGTTTTCACTTAAATCAGTTATATTTGTGGTAAATAAACAGCTGTTCCATACAGACTAAATCCACATCATGAACTAAATCTATTTCATGCTGCAGCTGGTCCAAACTGCAGAGGAACAGTAATGTCAGAATATCTGACTGACTACCACAGAGCAGGTAAATAAATCATAACCCAATCCTTCCCATCGACACCAGCTGTTAGCATCAAAACTATGTGACATAAAGATACATAATTAATACTTAAACAACAATCTAATTAAAACGGACAAACTGGATGCTCTTGCCATCGGGGAGCTATAATTACGGACTAAATTTTAAGACAAAATGAAATATTTAAGCAGGAAAATTCTGCAGTCTTGAATGCATTAACATGAATATGTGAAGAGCATCTGAAGTGCGACCTACAAGATGTAATTTGCCTTTATCAAAGCAGTAAATAATTGTTGGGTTTGTTGCCGTGCCATATGTGCGGCTTTGTTGGAGGAGAAATGCAAAGCAGCCTTTCGCCTCTTTCTGTCCAACCTGAACCTGTGCAGCCAAGTTTGAGTTCTTCTCAGTCAACCAGCTGCTTTATGTGGTTCACCTGACCCGAGTGATTTTATTAATATCACTGTTTGTACGGGTGCTTTATTCAGAAGCTTTCCTCCTGCTTCAATGATATACTGTAGCTGATGTGAAGAGAGAAGCACACACACGAGCATCCGTAGTGGGTAACATGATGTTCCCCCAAAGGCCTATGAATTCCTATGAGGTGCAAACATCGATTTCAAGCCGCCATCAAAACCCAAACAGGATCCGTCAGCAATTAAGGGAGAACTGGAGGGACATTAGAAAGACGAGCTGTTCTCCGGCCTACATTTCCTCTCCCAGCACAGCGGGCAGTGGGATCAGCCTGGCACCGAGGCTCTCATGGAAGACCCACGCATACCCTGGGTCATCTATATTCCACCCATGTTACGGCAATATTGATATTGGCAGGCGAGCTGCTGATATTGGGTATGTAATGATGCAATTAAAACAGGAGCCATTTTACTATTATTGGCAAGAATCTGCGTCTCTCCCCCTCCCGCTTTTAGGAGGCAAATATGATTTGGAAGCAACGCAGGGAGATCCAGAGAGAACCCAGTCGTAATAAAGGAATTCATCTTGTCACATCAGTGCTGGGTTTGGTTCACATGTTAATGCTGTTTATTAGAAAGAGAGAACTGCACTTTTTTTGTGGTCATTTTCGTATTTACATAAACGTGCTCGCTGGTCTATGTTCACTTTATATCACAAAGTACAGCGCCATAATTCACCTTGCAACAAACCATTGAGCCGAGTCTTATGCTTTGCTTAACTGCACTCAAGTTGAGAATCAAATATATAACGAGGGAGAAATGCTTGTTTTAGCCATTATTGAAGTCATCTGCAAGATATGAGATCTGAAAAGGAGCCCAGAATGAAGGAAAAATGCAAATCAGTCCAATAATATTGGTTTATGCACAGGTTATATACCTTGGAAATAAAAGACCTGAGTGTTTTTAGAGCCATATGTTGCTTCTTTGTTCCAAGAGGGGAGATGCATTCATGTCACTTATGCTTCTGATTAGCAAAATGATTTATGCCACAATCACTCAAAAATTCAGACAGCGAATGTGAAAATGCTTTGTGACTCCACCAGATGTGCACAATAAAACAAGATTCCCATTGTAATCTGGGGTACTTAGTTTATATGAAGCTAATATAAGGCACACTTGGATGTGGCAAAGTCACTCTTTTTAAAATTTGACTATAAATGATTGGAAATAAATTGTGTGTTTTATGCTGGATGGCATGAGTGGGTTGATAAATTAGAAACAGTTTTGTACCTTGACTTATCTACAAGACAAACCTGGTGGAGATCACAGGGATTAATTGCTTCAGAGGTGTGGAACGCTGCTTTCCCATTCTTCCCTCTGCATTCTGCGCCTAAACAATGATTAATCACCCTTTAACTATTCTCCGGAGGATGCCGGTATTTGCCAAGCCTGGCCTTATCCTCCGAAAGCCGCCTGTGCAGGTTGGAGAAGGTACTTGCCAGGTACAGCGAAGGCAACCTGTCCTCATCTGTTATCAGATTAGGGAAGTGTCAGGGAGCAGACGCACAGGAGCAACGCTGTTGTTCCTCCACAAATCCCTCCCGCCGTGTTATTTCCTACGCTCACCCCCCCTCCCGCCCGACCAGGCCCTCCGCCTCGGCTGCCACTCACTCTAAAACCTGACGGCTCCGTCAACTCATCCCAGTCAATCAGGAGGCCGGTCTGCTCTGGCAGCTCGCGGCGCTGCTGGTCGTCTGCCAGCGAGCCGACGCTGCGGATCGGATCGTGTGCTTCCAACTTTAAAAAGTGCCCTTCAACACAGCCAGACTTGCAGGTTAAACCACTCACAGCAAACCGTGACCATGCAACTTTAAAATGCATGTTTGTGAAGACTTTCTGGACATCAGTCAGGTCAGTGTACATTCAGGGAGTTCGTTTGTTTGTTAGAAACAAAAGATGAAAAAAAACAAAAAACAAAGAAACACTAGGCTTTTTTATTTTTCAAAATAAACTGGATATGAATTATCCAATTTTCAATTTTATGCACTTAACAAAAATGGAAAAATAGATAACAAGCACTCACTTTCAAAATATTTTATTTAATTTGGTCAGACTTGGGCGTTCTCTCTGCCCCACATACACCACGCAGAGAGCAGGCCATGTACACACCTCTAAAACTGCATAGAATTGGTTTGGTCATATTTACTCATACAAAACCTTATATCCTAACTTGTTTTGTATGTGGATTAAAAACAAACAAGAACAGAGAAAAGAATCAGAATCTAATAGTGCTGATTTTCTGTGGCTGCGTCTCATGGGTTGCAGCCGACGTCGGCTGCATTTATTGGCTGCTTACGTCATTGCCTTGCACTGTAGGCTGTCCCAGTTCGTAGGCACCTACTCATGCAGCTGACAAAATACAGAAAACGTCAGGTGCATTAGAGTATCCTACACCACCGACGGTATTCCAGAATTCATTGCACCGTCAGCAAATTAGAAAAACAAGGACAGCAATTTTAAAAAAATGTTACGGCAATTATTTTATTTATTTATTTTTTATGGCAGATATTGGATATTTATCACAGACCGAAGAATGAAAGTTAAACAACTTAGCTGAAGAAAGTTTTGTTGAAATGAGATGTTTAATAAAACGCAGTTACAAGTACTGATACTGAAGCTAAAATATTAATGCTTTAAATTTATTTACTTGTAATGTCTTTCTATTAAAACTGAATTTTAAGTTAAACCTTGAAAAAACAGCTTTAGCAATGTGATAGAAAATGTATCACCGGTCACGCAAAACATACGTCTTCTGTTGACCAGACCGTCTCAATTCACAGCCGTTTATGCAGCCGACAGGAGCGGCCTACAGCCCACGTAGACTGTGGCCAATGACGACCGCCATCTACGTCGGTTGCAACCCATAAAATGACAGTAGCTGTGTTTCCATTGAAAAATGTGCGCAAAACTTTGTCGATATTCTGTTAAAGTCGAAAAACAGTCTCGCAATTGCGGTGTTTCCATTAAGTAAGAA
Source organism: Austrofundulus limnaeus (assembly GCF_001266775.1). Classification (NCBI taxonomy): domain Eukaryota; kingdom Metazoa; phylum Chordata; class Actinopteri; order Cyprinodontiformes; family Rivulidae; genus Austrofundulus; species Austrofundulus limnaeus. Next base: position 476,171 of record NW_013952546.1, read on the forward strand.
ATGCTATTATAGTCACGCGTGAATACGTTCGTTCTCGCGATAAGTCATTAAAAACATGGCGGCAATGGATGTAAACAGAGCATATTGCTACCACGACACTATAGCGCTCATCATCATCCATCAGAGGAGATGTCGGCATCTTATAGAGGCTTATAAGCCCCTTATACCTGGGAGTAGCTACGTACGCTGCGGTTTTGAGAAAATGTAGTCGGTGAGTTTAATACTTTCTTTTACTACTTTGGTGATTTTACTACTACTTTTACTTCCTGTTTTCTTCATCTTCGTCGTCTTTTTCGCCAATAGAAACAGCCGGTTCTTGATCACATGATTCCCGTCATGCGACAAGTGTTTCCATTGCAGTTTTGCAAAATACATCAATTTCGATACGGCCGAAAAACCACCTGTTCCTAGCGCAAAACCATTTTGTCGAAAAACGTAATTTTTTTCTAAATTGACGTGTTTCCATTGAGCAAATTTATTTTCAAAATTCTAATTTGCGCATTTTCATGGTCAATGGGAACGCAGCTAGTGTGCCGAATCAGGAAGTAAGCTCCGTTTGAAGAGAGAGAGAACTTCCAGATCAGGCCACTTGTCTCAAAAAATAAAATAATTAGAAAGTGACCAT
>NW_013952546.1:478183-485462 GCF_001266775.1 Austrofundulus limnaeus
TTTTTGTTCAGTGCACAAATTCGGAAATTGTATATTGGTTCATTTCAGAAATTTTCACTTTGATTTAGCAAACAAAAAATGATAAAATTTGTTTTTGAATTTTTGTTTTAAACTAACGAACAGGCTGAATGTACGCTGACCCACTGGCCACCTTTTGTCAGCTTTAAACCATAGTCATCACTGGTCAAACACTGACAACATTCTGTTCACATGAAACCAGATTTGAACCGAACATTAAGGATGGTGTTAAATCAAGAAAATGTGTTGGGAATGACAGACTGCATTCACACTGCAGCTCTTAATGCTCAATTCAGATTTTTAATAATTTAAAGTCGACCTTCATCAAACTCCAGTGTGAAGAGTCCTGAACCGACCTGCAGAAGACGTGACGTCACACGCTGCACTATGTGTTTACGGACATAAAAACAGATGCTACATGTTAGCATCCAACTATATTATCATCTGCTATGCTTGTTTGCATTTCATCAGTCTCAGTTGAAGTTCTAGGTTAAGCTGAGAAAACAACCATGATGGGAAAGGTTGGAGAGGTCAAAGGTAACGAGGGAAGAAAGGAGCCTCAGCAGGATAATTAGCAACAACAGAAAAACGATCACAACTTTAAAACGCATACTAACGGGTTAAGTTAGTAAAACGAGGTCATTTTAATATTTCATGCCACCTGCAGGGAGTCCCAGCTTTGCATTAATGTGGGAGACAGATCACCCCCCACCCCTCGCCTCCCCCCAGCCCCCGGGTCTCTTACTGATCTTTCTCATGACTCATAAGTGCGAGTTTTATCTCCATATCGACTCAATATCTCAAATGGATAACTTGTGTTGCCTCGTATTTGCGTCGTCGGAGGAGTGAGGCGTGAAAGCCGCGGTAAAGGTAGGGACACCCCTCACTAATGCTGTTTGAGTTACTTAGAGGCCCTGGGGGGGGGGCCGCCTCATGCCTCCCACCACCACCACCCCTCACAGATGGACCACACTCCAGCACTGTCTCCTTAATGCTTCCCTGCTCTCTATCAGCTGTCAAATGCAATAATATCCCTGCGCTGTACCACCGAAGCTGCAATTACTTAGCATGAACAGTTGAAGGGGGCTTATTTGCAACGGTGGAAGAACGCAACAGCACCAGATCGTGTTCCGACTCCTTACTTTCACTGTTACCAAGTGTTGCTAATGCAGAAAAATCTAATTATATTTAGCTAATTAAAAGGAAAAAAAAACTTCACAGGAAAGTTTAGGTGTATATTTTATCGTTAGGAAATCATTAAAAGGTGTCAAAAATACATCTCTCAATATTGTTTGATTTACATAAAAGCCCACTCATTCCCTCTAAAAATAACCTGATCTTAAAAATATAATTGCAATTTAGCGTTTTTAATACTTGACTTCACAAATTAGTACCTAAAGTTACTGAGAACTGTTTTTATCTGTCAGTAAATTCACTTCGTAGCAGCGAAACAGAACCAAGACGCGAAACAAAGATGAGGGAAAAGAAAATCATCTTTAAGTGAGAAGAATTAAAAAACCCAAAGATCAACAGAACTAAACCTCATAAGAACTGAACGAAAAGACTGAGCGGCCTGAGAAACAGGAAGCTCCATCTTTGTACCACTCAGCCCTCCTTTATAACTGGGTCTGAACAGTTTTCACCCAGACCACAAACTATGACCTCCACACACAAAAAAAAGGGAACGTCTTTATTACCTGATGATTACAGGTAACTCAACACTCGTCCTTAGTAACATTTTTAAGACAGCCTCTTTTTTTTAAACCTAAAAAAGTCGGTTTTGTCAGGATTTTATTCATCAGAGTGGATCAGGATGCTGCGCTTCTCGTTAGCTTGGTTGTTCTGATTGTTTTGGACCCTGCAGGTCACTGAATTATTGCTGCGTCAATCAAACAGCAACAGACTGAGCAGCAGTATTATGTGGCGGCAAGTAAAATAAAATGTTAAAAAATAACACATTTTCATTATTTAGCTCATTTAGTTAAAAATTTTCCACCAACATTTGATCGTTTTTAAGCTCACTGTTCTTACACTGTGCTAATTTTTACTAAATTATACATTTCTATGTATGCTATGTTTAAATGGTAAATCTAAACGTAAATGTGTAAATCTAATTGTTAAAATAAAATCTTAAAATTTGTAGATAAATGATAAAAGGTTACATTTACGCAGCCTTTGCTGTTGGCACTCGGCTTTTGTTGTGACATCATCATTCCGCGACAAAAGCAAAAGCTAACGCTGCTGAACATGGCATTCAAAATTAAAACTCAAAATATGTTCATTGGAAATAATATGGATGGTACCAGAGGTTCAACTGTTTAAAATTCAGCTCACTCACCATCCACAACTGATAGGCTGTGTCTCAATTCATGGGCTGGGTCCTCATGAGGACCCAGCCTAGCTGGGCCACGGAGGCCACATCCTTGCTGGGCCAGGTAGGATGCTCAAAACTGCTGCGAAATGAGACGGTCCAGCCTTCGCCTGATGTCGGCTTCACGTGGATTTGCGTGACCACGTGCTCCCCCGTTACCATAGTGATCAGTTTCATGTCGGACTTAAAATGCTTCGGGAYGTGTTTACACGTCTTTTTACTGGAAGAATAAATTCAGTTAAAAAGGTAAACGTAAAAAAAGAAAACAATAATTTAAGTTTAGCTCCAGTATCTACAACGGAGGTAACACATATTTTTTTTATTATTCTTATGAAAATAAAGTTATAATATGCGAATAAAGTTGTAATATTATGAGAATAAAGTCAGTACTTGGTGACCTTAAGAATGTGGAACAATTTATTAATTTAGTAGAATGCTTAAAAGTTTTTTTTAATGAGATATGAACAAAGATTTGGTTGATATTTGTATTTTTGTTGTGAAGTTGTTATTTTAAATTATATTGTGTATTAAGTTGAGTTTTATTATTTGTATGTTGTACGTTTTTTAGATACATATTTTTTATTGGGGCAGATGTTATAAGATTTTATTCTTTCTGCTCCTTTTCATTTGAACATGTTGTGATCGTGTTTTTTTGACACAACGTTGTCTAATTATTTGTTTGTTTCTATTATTATTTGTTTTTTCTTTTTATTTATTTATTTTTTGTTATTTGTTTGCTGAATTAAATAAAGTTATTTTCCCCTCATACCTTCTGTGTACAGCCAGGTGTTTCTCTGTGTTTATAAAGTAGTCATGATGACCTGGATCACTGTTAGATTAATATGATTTCTTCCAAAATAACTACGTGACTAAATCTATCAATGCATCTATTAATTACAGCTTCAGTTTATCAGATAGTCGTTTGCACAATTTCCATGTCCTGCTACTGATAATTGGTGCTAAAAGAAAACTATTTATTTATAAACAATAAAGAACAACTTGACAACATCCTCATTTTAATGCAGTGATGACTGCATGCTTTTTTACATAAAGGCTAGGATATTAAGACTTTTTTCTTGTAGTATGACTTTAATCTCATAATATTACGATTTTATTCTCATAATATTATGACTTTATTCTCGTAATGTTATGATTTTATGGTCCTGATGCATCTCAGTAATCCAGGTAAAAAATCAAAAAGAAAAAAATTGTATAGGTCTTCTGGACGGGTTCTTCTCTAATGAAACGTTTCGTCTCTCCTCCAAGAGACTTCTTCAGTCTGAGAGTTTCAGGCWAAATTCGAAAATATGATTTTATTCTTATAATACTTTATTTTCATAACTTGTAGTTGCATTTTCTTTTATTTAACATCTTATTGCAGCATAAATCTCATCAGCTAAGTTGCTAAACTTACTTTTAAAAAACAAATCCTTCGGTCCGTGRTGAATTTCCAAACTGCGCCGACACGTTAAAAAAATAAAAACACCACCGTCTTCATTTCTCTGTTTATTTTGCTGCCCGCGCATTGAATCCTGGGATATCCTCGGCTGGTAAGGATACATGGATGTATCCTCGGATTTCGACAGGAAGAAGGACGCATTCCGCGGCCGCGTGATGAGGAGCCTTCGAATTGGGACTGTCCTCCGCGCGGCGCAATGACGTATGCAGCCAACAAATGCGCACTCATGAGGACCCAGCCCCTGAATTGAGACACAGCCATAGTCTGATGTCTTGTAGACAAGAGTTAGCAGCATTAGCTGAGTTAGCAGCATTAGCTGAGTTAGCTGAGTTAGCAGCATTAGCAGCGTTATCGTTTGCTTTTGTTGCAGGTCGATGACGTAGCAACAAAAGCCATGCACAGTAAAGGCTGTGTTCCATTCTGAAATACTTAAACTAACATTTAGCTGCAAAATTTCCATTTAACTGTTAGATTAAGTGTTTAACATTTAGACATAACATTTGAATTTAATATTCAGTAAAAATGTGCAGAATATAAGAGCAGTGAGCTAAATAATGAAAGTGTGTTTGTGACATTTTTAAACACTATTTACACATGGTAACAAGTAAAAATAATTTAAAAATAACCTAATGATGCTACGTTTACAGCATCACAGTATCCTATTACCAAGAACTTTGATCGATGTTGATGTTTCTGTTCAGTCACTAGCTGTATTGTCTTTGTCTGTACTTCAAACATTGCCTTGTCTTTCATTTGATCACTCCATTTCACTGCCTAGAACATTAAAATCATTCACTGTCTCAAACCTGTTACACCTGTATAACATCGTTAGACTGTAAATTGTAAGCTGTTATTGTTTTATGATGTGTGCTGCTGACCTCTTGGCCAGGTCACCCTTGGAAAAAAGATCTTGATCTCAATGGGTTTTATCTGGTTAAATAAAAGGTGATTAATTGATTGATTTTAGTTTTGCAAAACTGACTTAGTTTCTGAAAACTCATATCTGAGCAGGACGGGTTGTCTCAGCGACAGACTGTTCTTTGTGACCATTTTACGGGAAGGTTTTGTAAAAATGCATAAGGTATCCTTTGTGGTAAATTATGCATTAGACTGACTTAAAGATGTGACAAAACACTAAGATTTTTGACAAGTCTCACATATGTTAATGGCTGAACTGTGTTGCTGTGGCGCCGCATTAAAAATACATCTTTACACCCTGACACAGAACATTACAAAATCCAAGCTGTTATATTAAAAAAATAAAATAAACAGTAAGTAAAATGAAAATGTAAAGCAGCTTAATCAGATTTATACAGATGCAAGGAGGAGGTAACAGAGGTGCTTTAGTTTTGTATGTTTTCACGTTTTTATTACAACAGATTCTCAGAGCATCTCTGCTTCCGTCAGGCTGTCAGTCAAAACAGACCAGAGAAAGACAAACTGAGGTGACAGCTATGAGGCAGCATGTTTTACTGCATACTTTGGAAGATTGTCACCCTTCACCTTAAATTCATAATTAAATGTTCTACACATATTTGCAGATACTACATAAAGGCTGTGTTTGTAGAAAACTAGCGAGAACTCAGTCTCTTTATAAACAAATCTGGGCCTCTACACGCCAAACATGAAACCAAGTGTACTACTTTTACCACCAAAGATCAAGCTGCATCACAAAAAGGCAGACCAAAACAAATTAAAACTAAAGTTTACTCCTCTTCTTGCATTTTTGTTGAATTTCTTAACAGCATTTAATTAATTAGGAGTTTTATAAGAACAGAAAATATACATCGTGAGAGGGCGGCGATAATTTTATTTTAAAATTCTGCCCGTTTTATCTTTGGGTTTGTCCTGCACGCCTTGCTAAAGGGCAGCTGTTTGTATCAGGCATGGCCAAGAGCAAAGTTTGGGTGAAGTTGTCCCTTTCTGCTCCGAGGAATTGTGGGACCAGCAGCTGGCAGGTGCAGCAGTTTATCACAAACCCAGAAATAATTGAAAGTGACAACTGGCAGCACCACAAATGATTTATTAGTCTTTTACTCAGCTCCTAACCATCCTCGGGGCTGGAATCAATTATTCACCAACTATGTGTCTTCAAATCATTAATTCTACTGTGTGGAGCCAAACGCCGTCCCACTTCATGTAGCTGCTCGTGTACCAGACCTGGACTTGTTCCACCGGGTTCTACTCTGCCGGGCAGACATCTGCAGAGGAGCGTCCAGCGGAGACACAGTCAACTGCGTCTGTCCCGAGCGGGGTCACGCCGTGTTGCTTGGCGGGTCCTCGGGAGGGCGAGGAGCCAGGCTAAGATGTTTACAAATGTCTTCGGAAAAAGAAACGCAGCTCAGTCATTTACATTCACGTCACCGTCTGAAACCTTTTCCTTTAAAATTCGGCTGATTTGGATGCATCACGTGTGCAGCTGGGGTTAAAAGCCTGGAAGCAGCACATATCTTAGTCGTTTATAAGGACAACAACAGATTATGATTTTATGAGACTCACAGGTTTTATAGGTATATTTTCTTTGTTAAAAACACTATTGTGTAAGTAACATTTTAGTTATTCTCTTCACTCCACCTTATTTTTATACCCAAAAGGGGACATATCCTGCAACATCCACTTTTTAGTAGTTAAATACATTTTGTTGTGTACTTTGAGTCCCTCCTGGAGCTGCGTAGACATCTTTATTGTGTAAATGCTTCACAATCATTCACAGTATTGAGATCTTTTTTTTCTGTACGTTTTTCAGCATTTAACTTGTTCCACAATTTTTGTGTTATTTCAACAATTCATGTATCAAAACATTCAGCTCGTTCATGACAATCCTGCTATGACGTTTTGTATTTCAGCTATTTTTATATTTTTCAGACATTTCATTTTTTTAGCCACTTTTTTGCCATTGAAAATGAAGGGAGCTGTTTTCAACAGTCATAAAATCCTTTAAAATGTTTTAAATCTTTACAGAACCTCAGATTTTTGTTCTGGTTCTGCTCTTTTTCATTTTTTTATGCTAAGTTTAGCTACTTTTTTGTTAATTTTAACTATTTTAGCTAAAATTCAGCTTCCTTCTGCTATTCTGCATTTTTCTACTTTTTTTCTCCTTCTTAGGTGCCTTCTACTATTTTCAGCTATTTGCTGCGACGTTAGCTAATTTGTAGCTGTTATTAGATAGAGTTAGCTTTTTTAAGCTAAATACACCGATTTTGTAGCTGTCATAATTTGGATGCTAATTCCAACTTGTGGCTGCTATGTTTAGCTTATTTCTTGCTAATTTTAGTTTTCAATTCAATTCAATTTACAGTGGTTTGCAAAAGTATTCATACCCCTTGAACTTTTCCATATTTTGTCACATTACAACCACAAACAAATATATTTCACTGGAATTTAATGTGAAAGACCAACACAAAGTGGTATACAATTGTGAAGTGGAAGCA
>NW_013952546.1:488457-499998 GCF_001266775.1 Austrofundulus limnaeus
CTCTAGTAATATATTTACTGAGAAAAATGGTGACGTGTTCAATACTTATTTTACCCGCTGTATTTTAGCTCTTGGCTGGTTTCTGCTTTGTCATCTATATACTTGCTCCTTTTTACTGTTTTTCTGCTGTTATTTAAATCTGAATTTGCATTCAGCTGAAAATGTTTAATAGCGAAAGTGTTATTTCGCTATTAAACATTTTCAGCTGAATTTCAGCAGCTTTCAGCTTAAGTTTTCAGCAAGAAGCTATCACAGCGTTTTCGCAGGAAATGCAATTTCTCTAGTATTCTGTTTGGTTTCAGTTTTCTCTACTCATTACATATTTTGAACAATAACGTCACATTATTTGCTGTGAAACTGCAATATGAGTTCACAGACTTCCAGCTACAAAAACCAGGAATTCAGACCAAAGCATTGCAGTTCCACTTTATATAAATAACGACTAAATTATTTAAAAGTGAAAAGAAATTATTTAAAAGCATCATACGCCCCTTTAAAGAGACGGTTCTTAACTTCTGGAGTTGAGTTCTGTGGAAAAGTTTAGAGATTTTAATATCTTTCTTAAGATAGCTCTTTTGAGAGCTGCAGTTTGGAAAAATTGATTCAGAAAGGATTGATGAGTTTGTGTAAACTCAAGTTTAAAAATGGAAATGAAATGAAAACATTGTTAATGGTGAAGGGGTGGGATTAAATAAGGATGTACTTCTTACCACTCTTTTTCAACATGCGAGCTATATATAAAAGTTATTTTGAAGGTTATTTTTTATCTTTTGTTTCCCTCTTCTTTGCTTAAATGATTGTCTGTGTATCTAACATGTTTGAAATAAAATAATTTCTGATGGTCTTGAAGCGTTTCCTGTAAGATTATCAGAAATACTTAATAATCGTGTGAAACAAGACTGAAATCAAGATAAGGGTTTGTGAAACGATGTTTGCAACAAAATTACTATTTTTTTCTGGTTCAACAAAATTAATAAAGTGTGTTAATAAAAAGCAGGGTTTCCCTAGAAAAGGCTGAAACTAAACTGACCTCATGGATACGTTTAAAGTGAGTCCTGGAATCAGCATCACAGGAGCTTTCATTCAGTTGGCCTGATTAAAAGTTGAAAATTAAAATAGAATTCCAGAGTTTAGAGGTGAACGCCAAGGTCAAAGGTCATCAGTGGCAGATCACAGCATCAGTTTGTCTGAGACAAAGTGGACTTAATGGACGTTATATTTAAAAAAAGAGACTGGAGCTTACCTAAATGCACACTGAGAATCCACAAAGCTTCTGGGAGGAGAAACTGGACAGATGAGACAAAACTGGAGTTTTATGACATCAGATCTGTGTTCAAATTAATCTCTAACGTGTTTAAAATAAAGACAAGGTGAAATCAAACTGTGGCACTTTTGCATTTATGGTAAATCCAGTGTTTTTTGTTTATGTGTGGTTTTAAAAACCAGGAGACTCAATCAATGAAGTCCAGGTAAAAGAAAAGGCGCCTGGTTTGTTGTGGGGCTTCTGAGTGACAGGAGACTCTGGCTTTGGACCTGGCGATCCTTCACACCCACTTCACGATAAAAAAAAAAGCTGATGTGCTCGGAACAAACGCCTGTAGTTTCACAAACATCTGCTTTAATGAGTCTTCCCCCACAAGTCTTCCTCAAACTTGTGATTGACTTGACTATAAAAAGTAGATGAAACTGTAAATCATGAGACGTATTGTAAAATGTACTTCTGTCTTCCCGTGCTCCATAATGAAGCAGTCATTATGATTATTTTATAGGGCTGAAGTTTTTAAAAACTACAAGAATGCATTACTCTGCATAATGAACAGATGTTGTGGCAACAAGCACATACATTATGCATAAAAAATTATTTCAATTTTGATTGTAGACGCTGATTTATTGAGACAAGCCTGGCTTACAACAGTAATGGATTTAGGATGTGCTTTTGTTGTGTTATTTCCATAATTAATAATAGGAAGGCAACACATTATATATGCTTTGTATTCATAAACATAAGAGGGTTTGAGTTATAACAGATAAAATACTGCTTGCTGAACTTTAGAGCAGCCAGAATTAATTATACATAAAACTTAAACTTGTCTAAATGACAAATAAGACGCAAATTCTTCTAATGCCTCCTCGCTTGTCGTCTGCATTTTGATATGCTGAAGAGAGGCGCACAACAGATGAGATAAGATAAAATAAAGGAAAGGGAAGATAATTATCACAGCATGATGAACTGTACGATAACAAGTCGTTCTGATCTCTTATATTTATCTCTGTAAGTTAGAGAAAAGTCATAAAGAAATATAAAGTTTAGGGAACAGATATAACAGTTTTCTATAATAATCGAATTAAACTCAAGACATTTTATTTATAGGAAACCAATTTACAGTTAAAATGTTAACATTTTTCAAACTCTTAGTTCTAGTTTTGCTTTTGTGCTGTGTATTTCTACTGATGTTTGTTACATCTCACTTATTAAAACATTAAAGATAATTGTCCCTGGGCTGCAAAACAAAAGGTTAACATTACGTGAAATATTCCCATATTCACCACAGGAACTGAAATCTTTAAATTCTAATCCCTTTACTGTATTTATGCACGTTCAATGCAAAAAAAAGGTAACCTCAAAAATCATTGCATTTTAATATTTTCACGTATATAACTGAAATATTGTGTCGTGGGGGATAAATCATCTTCATTTCTCAAGAACAGCTACGTCCTACAGCTTAACACGAGTTAAATTAAAATGTTTTAATGCCACTTAAAATTAAGTTTAACACCATCTTCACAATAAACATAAATGAAAAAAGTTTATCCAAATGTTTATTTTAACACAACTAGCTGCTTTCTGTAAATTATTTCAAAATATAAATGTTACCAATTAATTTAATATTTGAGATGAATTACAATCATCCCAATTACAATGTGTTAATGTTTTTAAAGATTGATGTGAGACATTTTAAATCTAATTAAGGTTTTATTTTTGGATTGGTGAATTTAAAGTCTTTGAAGACATGAACCCTGATTTAAACAGTAGTTGTTTTTTTCACACTGGAGTTGGAGGAGGAAAACTTTTATTTATTTATTTTTTGTTAGCCGCAACTCTGAGACGGAAACACAACGTGGACGTTATCGAGCAGCTTTTTGAAGCTAATTTACAAACTAGGTTTTTGTTGGACCGGACTGTTTTCAGCAACTTTCAGAATCTCGTGCTGCTCCTCATTCACAAGCAAACCCACAGGTGTGTGTCCCCCAAAATAATCTGTTCCTCCACCAGAGGGTTCACCGCAAGGACTGGAACATCCTGAAACATTTTTTGTTTTTTAAGCTATAAAAATGGAGGATTGCATCATATTTGAATTGCATCACACACGCAGTAAAATGTCAATGTGTTTGTTTGTTAGTAGGGCTGTAACAATAGATCGATCCACATCGATACATTGATGCAATGATTCAATTACATCGAGGCAAAACAAAAACATCAATCATATTGAAGAAATTTATAGTTTTTACAGATTAGTACTGATGTTAAAAACACAACACTACATTTTTAGGTTTTCCTTTTCATAATGTTTAATCTATAATGTGTTGATTGATATAGATTAGTTACATGTCCAAAATATCGATAACAACACATATTTATCCGTTATGAAAACATTAGGGGAGAATTGTGTATGAATGCCCGTGATTCAGCCGTAGGTCAGTAGGGGGCGAACGCGGGCATTGAAGACTCTGTATAAATGGATCGACTTCCTGGTTGGCCGGCAGTGTGTGGTTTCCTGTCAGAACCGAATGGCAATAAATCCTCACTCCAGAATTCTGGTTTTGTATGGTTTTATCCCGTCTAACAATTATATTATTTAACATTGGTGGTTTTCTAGTGACTTCAGTCTTTGAACACGAATATTTCTTACTGTTTGGTGACCCCGACGTTTGTATGAAGGTCGTGTAGGAAACTGCGGTGTTGTGGCTAAAGGCTGCTAGCATTAGCAGGCCTTTGTAATCGACGTGCGTTCTGGGTGCAGGACAAAGGTGAGCAAAACTCTTTTTTGCTTTCCGTCTGGTTTACCGAACTGAACGATGCGGCGATCTGTGTTTGCTGCGGGCTGGGCTGTATGTGGAGGAGTTGAAACAGCCTCGCTAAGTATTAGCGTTGCTAGGCTAAGGCTGTGTGTCAGCTTAGCAACGACAACGTGTCATTCGGCATCAGTGTTGCCAGGTGTACGATAATTGTTGTATTTGTACGATAATTTTGCCCTCTGTACGATCAATAATTCCAAACATCCCTTAATGTACGATAATTTGACCGCTTCAGATTATGACGTAATTGACCTGACACTCTGCTCACTGACATGAGGTGGCGGGTTGCGGAACACGGCGATGCCGATTTAGTGACTTTCTCACTATATTTACAGACTTTTCAGACCCTCTAGATACTGTTATTCAGAAAAGAAACTAGTGAAAATCTAGCGACTCTAACCCTAACCATCGTCATATGAGGATCAATATATGCCAATATATGGACATGAAGAATCACATACATTGCAGACTTGTGAACTGAATCATATTGTGACAGACTTTGTGATATTAATAAACATTGTATAGTCTTCAAAATAAATCAATATAAAATTTCATCATGATAAAGTTGGTGATTTACACCCCTATCTGTTAGCAAAATATCTCAGTACCAGAGTGGTTTTAATTAAACTTTCAGAAAGTGCATGTAGTTAAAGCTTTAAGATGGCCATCACCTCTAAAGGCCCCATCACACAATGACTTTTTACACAACTTATGTCAACTTATGAAATACTTTTAATGTCTAGTTTAAGAGTTAAATAAGAGTTAAATATTTGATCAGTTTATTAGCTTTACAGATTGTACGTGCCTAAAACAGACTTCCAATTGATTATTTTAAGTCCATCTTCAATGTAGACGTCTTTAAAATTTTCACAAGTTGTCTAAAACTTTAAAGTGTGACAGGGCCTTTTTCAATATTAATTTACACAAAAAATGATTGGAACTCTACAGAAAGCTATAAACCTGGTGTGGTAGTAGCTGAGAGTCATTCACAGTTGTGTAGATTGTGTAGCTACAACACTGATATGTATTCCTTCAGCCTTTAACTCTTCATGGTTTTGTTTTTCAGCAAAAACTGAGGAAACTTTAACCTGAATCATTTCAAACAGTCAGAAATGATAGTTTAATGGATCAGAACCTGCTTCATAAATACTTCAACTGTTCATAAACGTCTCTTGATGAAAACAGATAAAAGTTTGCCAACATTTTCTCACGTCTGACACGTTAACACCCGCGGAAACGGAGAACGGATCGCTTCCTGAGAGCTTTTTAAAGAGAATGCTGCAGCTTCGAAACGTGCAAACAGTTATCATCTGTGTCAAAGTATGAGTGGCGGCGCCGGAGTGATGAAGAGGAATATTTGTGTTGTGCCGACGAGCCGCTAAGGGACTGTTATCTCTGCGGCGCATACATCAGGCCGCGCCGCGCGCACCTCTTCCCTTTGAATGCAACATGACAGCTTCCTTTAGTTTCTCACTCCCAATTCAGATAACACTGCAGTCCTGATCCGCCATGAAGAGCTGAGGAGATGTCGGCTGATATGAATTGAACTGTCAATAACGCGCACCGGAGAACAACGAGCCTCTACATGAACCAAGTCTTAAAGAATATATACTATTTCCTTTGATGCAGAGATTATGTTATCAGTGTTTAGGGTTTATGTACAGAAACCAGTTTAAAAACAGATTGATCATAAAGAAACGCCTCTTACATTTGATTATTTACATTTTTAAAAAAGCAGTGAAATTGATTTGCTTTCCAAAAAGCACACACTCTTATATTTACATTTTGAAGGGCTTTATTCGACGCCCCTCTCAGCGGTGTTTTTCAATGGATGTTACACTAAATTAAGCTTTTTATGGTCAAGATTAAAAGCAAATATCAGAGGCGAGTGTGAGAAGTTTGCAAATGTTTAAAAAGCGCTTCAACACAAATAAATGTAATCTATCCAAACAGCTTAATGCATGTTTATGGATTAAAAACCTGCTGATTAACCTGATTTACCTCCCGTGTGTTGCATGCTGAGTCTAACTTTACAAAAAGATAAAACGAAAATAAATAATTTACTGATGATTCTTACGTTTATAACCGCTGAAACTAATTCAAAACTAGCTTTTATAAACAGATCTGGACTCAGTTCTTGCTACTTTATTCCAAAAAGTTTCAAATCTGATCTGAGTTGTCACCAGTAGATGTTTATTTTTGCAGAATAAAACAAATAACATTAAAAAAAGGTTGTAACGACACTAAAACTGATATTTAATCCAACATTTTCTCTGAACTTCACTGATGATAAAGTTCTCCAAAGTTTGATTAATACTCCACACCTTATTTACAATATTTATTTATTTATTTGTTGTCAACTTGTGTTCTGAGATTATAAGGAACTAAAGAAAGAGAGAAGTAATGTTCTCTTTTATAATTTATTTTGTGCATTTTAAGTGTATTTATTTTATTTATTGGTCCATTTATATATTTCTGGTTTTATTTCTATTTATGTCAGTTTCAGTCCTCCATAAGAAACAGCTGAGTGTAAAACAGCAAAAAGTAGCTTCACCTTTATTACCCAGAGTTTTTCAAACACGTGTCTGGAAATGAAAACATGCAAAACATTCATGTTGCACGTGTTTTTACGTTTGCAGAATTCTAAAATAACTTCTTTTCCTGACGGGTTGGTTGCTGCTCGAAGCATCAGTTTTAGAAAAACTGGTTTAATTTTTAGAAATCATCCAAAGCTGCTCTGTGAGTTAAAAATGAAATTAAACAGAGCTAACAGGTTGCTCCACCGTGTGACAAGAGTATAAGTTAGGTTTTCAGAACCTTTAATGTGTAGATTTAAGGAGCTCCGGAGCAGCAAACAGGTAGCAGAATGTGGATCTTCCACACTGCTTGCCCATTACCGTAACCACCATAAAATAAATGACTATTTCTGCTACAAGCTTTTGTCTTAAGACAATAAATCAGAGGGTAATTCAGTGTTTGTCGTTAGACTAATCATCCTTCCTCTAACTGGGAGGACGACAGTTTGTATGTTAATAGCAGGCTTTCAGGATCATTTCTCCACTTCTTCCCTTCCAGGGAAAAAAAAAAAAAAGAACAGCCTGAGAGCGAGATTTAATATCCTTGTCCGACTTGATGTGAAAAGGCGATCCAACACTGCAACAATGCGGCATCTTGATGCAATAATCTCAAATTAAGTCATGAATAATGCAGGGAAAAAGTCATGAAGAAGAATTAATAATTCAATAGATAAATAATTTACAAAATAATCAAATAAATAAATGATGACAGGCCATAAATAAAGCATTAGAATGAATCTGCAGTGGCATGAAAGAAGCACAAACAAAGAGCACAACCTGAGACGGGTCAGACGGTAAATTTATTCCTAAATGCTATTTCAGGTTGTTTCATTAAACCAAACAGGTGTTACTGGAAACTATTTGAGATTAAACTAGAACATGTTTTCAGATTGTTTCTTCTCTGTCTTTAACATTTGTTGTAGCTGCTGTCTATTTACCAGAACATGTTGGTTTCATCACATCTAGAAGGACCTCTTTTTCTGCTCATTCACAGCTCAAGGCAGATGTTTTTATTATGGAAAATAAAGACTATAGTCACTTTTTTAAAACACAGATCATAATTAGATCAGGGAGGTCTAACATCTCTTTCCACAGCCACCTCTTCCAGCTCTTCTGGGAGGTCTTTAAGGTCAAAGAGACATGGTGTCATTGGCCTCGTCCCAGTTCGATTAGTCTAAAAAACTCTGATGTCCACAGATCTGTCCTGGTTGAAGAGCCACAGTTGTTGTCAGACAGATTCCTTTGTGCTTAATGCCAGGACGTAACTTTAGGTCTAGCTTTGGGGGGTTCATGAATCGTTTACTTTTGTTTGGGTTAAAATACATTGTAAATACTTTTACTGTGATTTATTTAAGTTTTATATTTTCTTTGTATTTACTCTGCACCTTTTCTGTTCCATGTCAGTTCAACGATCAAGAAAAGGTTTACTTTATCCTAGGGATGCACCGATACCGATACCAGTATCGGTCCGATACCATGTGCGTTAACTCGTACTCGTACTTATAAAAGTGCTCCGATACTACAGGACCCGATACCAGCTTCATTTCACTCAGTTTGTGCATAGACGCTCTAAAACCAGCAGGCGGCGGAATCGCGCAACAAACTTAATGCCAGCCGCATAAAAAAACAGAAGAAGAAGACGACGACCACGTTAGCCAAGCTGAACATACTTTAACAAGCAGTTTGTAGAGGAGGCGTTATGTCAGCGGTGTAGAGGTATTTTCAGGTGACAGTAGTAAGACGTCATCCCTGCTGTGACCGTGCTTCTGAGACTCCTAAACAAAGACACTGGTGAAGATCACTGGTGAAGATCACAGGATCAAAACAATGAAGTCCACTTTGGCTGCAGCTGTCAAGAGGCGCTTCACTGATGCTGAGAAAAAACCCCTCTACTGCATCTAAACTGTACTGGATCCAAGGTAAATTAAATAAATAAAAATGATTAAAAATAACAATATAAGCCTTCTCCGGGTCAGGGGGGTCGCCCTGTCTCAAGTGGAGGAGTTTAAGTATCTGGGGATCTTGTTCATGAATGGG
Source organism: Austrofundulus limnaeus (assembly GCF_001266775.1). Classification (NCBI taxonomy): domain Eukaryota; kingdom Metazoa; phylum Chordata; class Actinopteri; order Cyprinodontiformes; family Rivulidae; genus Austrofundulus; species Austrofundulus limnaeus. The sequence continues at coordinate 497,148 of NW_013952546.1, forward strand.
GGAAGAACGGAGCAGGAGATCGACAGGCGGATTGGCGCAGCGTCTGCTGTAAAGCGGGCGCTGTACCGGTCCRTCGTGGTGAAGAGAGAGCTGAGTCAGAAAGCGAAGCTCTCGATTTACCGGTCGATCTACGTTCCTACCCTCATCTATGGTCATGAGCTTTGGGTCATGACCGAAAGAACGAGGTCCCGGATACAAGCVGCYGAAATGDGTTTCCTCCKCAGGGTKKCYGGRCTCTCCCTTAGRGATAGGGTGAGAAGCTCGGTCATCCGGGAGGGACTCAGAGTRGAGCCGCTGCTCCTCCACGTCGAGAGGAGCCAGTTGAGGTGGCTCGGGCATCTGGTAAGGATGCCTCCTGGACGCCTCCCTGGTGAGGTATTCCGGGCACGTCCCACCGGGAGGAGGCCCCGAGGAAGACCCAGGACACACTGGAGGGACTATGTCTCTCGGCTGGCCTGGGAACGCCTTGGAGTTCCCCCGGAGGAGCTGGAAGAAGTGGCTGGGGAGAGGGAGGTCTGGGCCTCCCTTCTGAAGCTGCTGCCCCCGCGACCCGACCCCGGATAGGTGGAAGAAAATGGATGGATGGATGGATGGATGGATGGATGGATGGATGGATGGATGGATGGAATATAAGCCTTGATTTGCCTAAAAATATATTTTATTTTTATAAGCATTTACTTGCCAAGTAATCTGATGGAGGAAAAATCATTATGACCAAGCTACAACATGTTACAAATTAAACATTTATTACTTAATTGCAATTAATTTAACATACTACAAAATGAGTTTATTTAGATTAGTTTATTTATATACTTGATGGTACAATGCTCTAATATTCAGTGAGGGCCCTGTAACACATTTTAGATAACTTGAGCCGATCATTAAAATTTTTACATCTACGATGAAGATGGAATAAAAAATAAATCAACTGGAAGTCTCTTTTAGGTGTACTAGGTTTATTCATTTATTTTTTGTACATGCTGTCATAGTACGGTTATATGACAGTAAAATGGTTTTAAACCAATAGTAATGTACTTTGTTTATTTATGTTTGAAGTGCCTAATGAAAACAGTTTAAGTTAATTATAAGGATTTTTAGGGATATTTATTAGTACTTGTATCGGTACTTGGTATCGGCAAGTACTTTAATGTAAGTACTTGTATTCGTACTCGGTTTTCAAAAATCTGGTATCGGTGCATCCCTACTTTATCCTCTCATTACAACAATAACAAATATTTACATTTTTAGGATGTATTACCTAAACTTTTTAATTTTCCAAGAGTATTTACCCGGTGCACTATAATTTGTCCAGGAAAAATTACGACATGATTTAAATACAGCCATAATGTGAGAAGAACAGAGTAAAACCCGGCGAGTTATTTTCATTAGGTATGTTTAAATGTACATATATGACATTGAAGACAGTGGACAGTGCAGAAAAGAGGTGAAGAAGAGGGTACAGGCAGGATGGAGTGGGTGGAGACGAGTGTCGGGGCTGTTGTGTGACAGATGGATAGCAACCAAAGGTTTACAGACCGCAGTGAGACCTGTTATGATGTACGGTTAGAGACAGTGGCACTGAGGCTGAGCTGGAGGTGCCACAGATGAAGATGCTGAGATTTTTGTTGGGAGTGACGAGGATGGACAAGATTAGAAATGAGAAGATCAGAGGGACAGCGAAGGTGGAGCAGTTTAGAGATAAAGCTACAGAAGCCAGTTTGAGATGGTTTGGACATGTGCTGAGGAGGGATAGTGGATATATTGGACAAAGGATGTTGGAGATGGAGCTGCCAGGCAGAATAAGAGGAAGACCACAAAGAAGATTCATGGATATAGAGAAGGAGGACATGGAGATGGTTGGTGTAACAGAGGAGGCAGGGGATAGGATGAGATGGAGGCAGATGATCCGCTGTGGCCACCCCTAAAGGGAGCAGCCGAAAGACGAAGAAGAAGAAGAAGATGTATGACATCGTAGATTTTGAAATCAAGTCAAAGTTACCTAAAGTCAACAAGAGAGCTGCAGCTGTGTACTTAACCAGTTCATTTCTATTGTTTTAGAGCAAATTATGTCATTTTATTGCAGGGGTTATATTGACTGGATCAAATTATTGTGGGGGTCATAACCCCCTTAACCCCCCTGCAAATTATGCCCATGGCATAATGTCAATCTTTATAAATGTCTGCTTCCGGGTGCAAAAGTTGGATTCTTATAGAAAGTAGCAAAATGCAGCATCCGAGTGCTATTAGCATAAACAAACACGCCCACAAACTTCTGACCAATCACATGGTAATATCTTACGGAGAGGAGGGGGGGAGGTTGCTTGTGACAAGAAGGCTGAACAGAATGATGTAATTTTTTTTACGCAGCTGCAACAATGAGAGAGAATTCCAGCAGGTGAATTAGAGCATGTTTTGTCAGTCGCTGTGGTCAGAGGGTAAGACTGACAGTGCTGCAGCTCAACTTCCTGTTCACAACAACGGATCGGGATAAGTTCCACAATACTGCAGAAGCTGCAGTGATCTGCTGGGCTCATGTCCCATTCTTCAAACACTCAGGAACAAAACCCTGAGACTTTTAAACTCCTCTGAATATGTGAACGTTAATAAAGTACATATCACCCTCCACCTCACATGTCAGATCTGTGTATTCTGTTTGCATACATTAGGGATGATTCTCAGCTACTACCACAACGGATTTTAGCACAATAATTACAGGTGCTGGTCATAAAATTAGAATATCATGAAAAAGTAGATTTATTTCAGTAATTCCATTTAAAAAGTGAAACTTGTATATTATATTCATACATTACATACAAACTCATATATTTCAAATGTTTATTTCGTTTAATTT
>NW_013952546.1:500057-514867 GCF_001266775.1 Austrofundulus limnaeus
AAATTAAACGAAATAAACATTTGAAATATATGAGTTTGTATGTAATGTATGAATATAATATACAAGTTTCACTTTTTAAATGGAATTACTGAAATAAATCTACTTTTTCATGATATTCTAATTTTATGACCAGCACCTGTATACTGATTCAGTTTTAGACTTTCTGTTTAGCAGTGGCAGCCATATTTAATAGCTGACTCTAACTAGGGCTGGGCGGTATGACCTCAAATTCATATCAGGGTATAAATTGAATCCCTTCACGGTAACGGTATATATTGTGGTAGAAAATTATAAAAAGCAAAGATAATGTAATTTTTTAGAGCATTTGTTTTGCAGAAAACTGTAATCATAATCAAACCCAGTATTTTTGCTGTAGTACAAATGAACATAACAGAAGTACAGAAGTATGTTTTATATATATTGCAAAACGGTTTCAACAACAAACAAAAACATTTCTCAAATTTTCAACAATTTCAAAATAAAGTGGATGTTATAACAAGTACCTCAAGTAAAATTAGTCATTTAGACAAAAACATTCTAAGTTGGCATAAGTTGCCTAAAATGTTATAGTGTGACAGGACCTTAAGCTGCACAAAGTCCTGTCATAAAACAATTTCAGATAACTGGAATGTAAGTGTGGTGAAGCCAAATAAATGTAATATCTGCCTGCCATACTATGAGCTTCTGCCTGTTGAACTGACCCGCTGCTGCTCTCAGAGCAGAACTGTTACATTAATAAGATGGATTTATGACTGAACGAACGTACACATCTTTTTATCATCTCTGTGGGAAACAATACGTAAAAAAACAAGTTCTTTCTTCAAAAACTTGTGTGTAAAAAAAACTACGGTTATTAAAGCTTCGCTCTGTGTGACGTGCTGCGGGAGGGAGGGAGGAAATGATCCCGCAACACGATGTAACTTCTACAGCGAGAGGGGGAAATTTTGAGGATTTATTCTCTTTATACATGTTTTAAAACACTATATTTCTTCATTTATTTTCATTATATTTCAAACTCCTCCTGCTCAGGTGTCTCTGCACTCACAGCCTTGTTGACACAGGTGTGATGACGTAACGACAGGATGGTAGAGGGTCAATTTGTACCGTAACTTCATATGGTTTCTACCGTCTATTGCATATACCACAGAGCCTTAACTCTAATCTGAATTTCCTCTCTGCGGGACAATAAAGACTGTATCTATTCTATTCTATTCTATTCTATTCTATTCTATTCTAATGTAGATACACATCCAGTGATTACTTTGTTTCATGAGATATTTTGCTAACAGACATGTATCTGCAGGCAGTAACTCTTGTTCTTAAGCTTGAGCAGAAGCCCTCCGCAGCGTGATTACCTGTATGCAGCAGACTAATGCTCATTTGTGTAGGGGCGTAGCTGGAGCGCCGGTGTTAAACGGGGTAATGGGTCCACAGGAGGACAGGAACGAGCCCGGACCACCACGTGCCGCAGGCCCAGCGGTCGTCCTCATTCTGCTGCGCAGGCGTTGCGCAATCCTGCTGAGAGTACAGTGTCATTACGGCTCTCGCAAACATGTGGAGACAGGGGCTCCTCATTTAGCCAAACGATCACTTAGCTCCAGAGCTGCGATGAGATGCTGAAAGCCCGCGGAGAGCAGAAGGTGTTTGAGGAGTTATTCAAACATTTAAAAAGCCAATAACTCCACTAAATCTGCCAGGATGTTTCATATTTACATTTGATTCTCTGAACCCTCCCGCTCAAAAACAATAACAGTGCATCTGAAAAGAAAAAAAACTAAATAATTAACGCTCGACAACACGACAGCATCCTCTGACTCTCAGCTGGTGTCAGGTTCAGACATTAACCAGAGATGGAACTTTAATAAACCTGATGATACAAGGAGTTCTGCTGCCGTCATGAAAAACCTGCTTCTGAATCCAGCTTTCATTAACTATCAGTGCAGATACAGAGAACGGTTGAAGAATTGTTGAAATATAAGCAATGTTCGTTCCCCTTTACCTGTTCAGATCTAATAACAGTTAATAATGACGTGAATGTTGGAGTGAGCCATACAAAACCATTCAGACACAGCTGTGGACTGATTAGCTTTTGTTTTAATCTGTCTCCGACAGGCATCAGGTAAGCAGTGCCTAAAAAACCAGGAATCACCCGTCAAGTAACAGCTTTCTTTCCATCCTGACTCCACCTCATGGAGTCAGGATGTCAGACATCATCCCTCACGCTAATGTTTGATCACTGTTCTTATGTGTTGTTTTTAAATCAACATGTATCTAACTAAAAGCCTCCTGAGTCTGTGAGACCCTGATCAAGAGCCCCACAACCCAGTCTGCACATAAAATCAATTAAGTCAGAGATAACCACATTACAGAAATATATTACTGTTCACCTAATAAAAGACTATACAATGTGTAGTGTCTTTATAAATCAGTAGTAAACAACCCCAATAAATTTCTTCAGAATCATAAAATCATTCTGATACAGGAGATCTTTGAGAGAAACTTTACAGGTTTAAGCCATAAGAAAGATACTCACCTGTAAAATGAAAAAAGGGAAACACAAGCTAGGGATCATCTCTGGTTTGGGAACCATGGGATCCTGCAGGAGGAGCTGGAGGAAGGAGGTCTGGCTTTCGTTCCTGGACCTGTTGCCTCTGCGTCAGAAGATGGATGAACACGGGTTATTTGCCATTTAGAAACGTGAACACTAAAAATACAAACATAAACTTATTGAAACAACACAGACAGAGCTGCGACTCAGTAACTTTACTGATATTAAGCAAACATCATAACGAACTCCTGCAGAGTTTCTGTAACTTTTAAAGATTATAAAGATGAAAAAAAAAAACAGACTTCTGCATCCTTTATTTACAAATGCTCTGTCTTCCAACATGGCAACTGTGAGTTTCAGAGTAAAAAAAACAACAAAGAAAAAAAAACATCTATTAGTGAAGTAATTGCTGCACGATTAGCAGACGTGCTGTTTGGCATGGCTTTAGGTTTTTCTGCAGAGTTTGGAAGAAATGCACCTACTGGAGCCTCCTGATACAATAGAGCTGCCTGGGTGGCCATACATCCTGCATGTCTTACTCCCCTTTCCCCTCTTCTTCCCTCTCTTTCCACCCACCCCCATGGGTCTCTCCCTCGATCAATCCTCCCCTCCTCCCCCCTCCTCTGCCTGTCTGGACAGAGACCAGCTGGCTTCATTAGAGGCCTCCTCCGTTCCACATTGCCTGGTTTTGTCTGTTGCACATTTTTCGACTGTTTTATCTTAAGCGCTGTCCATCCCCGGACCCTCATGCATATTTTCTTGGCATTTTTGCAGCAACACAACTGGCTTCTAATGAAACAATCCATGTGTCCATTGTCCAGCTTTTCTTTTTTTAATTAATCTTTGTGTCTGCCACCTCTCTCTCTTTTTTTTTTTGGATCCTCATTGTTTGCAATCACTAGGAGTGGATTGATTTTAATGGTCTGAAAGAGCTGCTGTTGGATGTTTCTTGGGCAGCTGTTTGAAAGAACATCAAAAGTTAAAAACAACCTGAACAGTTTTTAAATTCTTTCCTGTCCTTCATCACCAAAGGACAGTTAAGTTGTGTGTTAGTAGGAATTAGTGCACTACGAATTTATTTTTCAACAAATTTTAACTGTATTCATATATTATTTTTCAATTGGCTAAAGTGATAAGCTTACATTAGCTCAAGACATAAAAACATGAATTTATAAGCTAGCATTTGCAAAAATAAGCTGAAGTGATAAGCAAGACGTAGCTTAAGTTAGCTGATGTGATAAGCTAAAATTAGCTCAATTAAGCAGTGTGATATACTGAAATTAGCTCAATTTAGCTAAAGTGACACGACTGACAGTGTGATACGCTAATATTAGCAAAAGGTAGCTGACGTCGTGCTGAAATTAGCACAACTTAAGGAATCAAGCTGTTAGCTTATCACATCATGTAACAGAATAAGCTGACATTAACATAAGTTAGCTGAAGCAACACACAACTGTTAGCTTGAGTTAGCTGATGTGATAAACTAAGATTAGCTCAAGTTAGCTTACACAATAAACTGAAATTAACATAAACTAGATGAAGTGACAAGCTGCTTTTAGCTCAAGTTAGTTGATGTAACAAACTAAGATTAGCTCAAGTTAGCTAATATGATAAGCTGACATTAACATAAGTTGGTCAAAGTGATAAGCTGTTTGAGTTAGCTGATGTATAAGCTGAGATTAGCTCAAGTTAACTGAAATGATATGTTGACATTAGCTCAACTTAGCTAAAGCAACAAGTAATTGTTAGCTTAAGTTAGCTAACATTGTCTTGAGTTAGCTGAAGTGACATGCCAGGCTGATAAGATGAGCTAAAGTAAGCCCGCTCCTCTCTGTTTTGATAAAACTGGTTGTCACATTTTCTCACAGGTGCAGTCATGTGCCAAAAATCATTATTAAAAAGTTGTGGATACTGTTTTGCTTTTAACTTTTAGTGTTGAATGTTATAATTTCTGGATGTTTACAGCAGGTGTTTACGTAGGTTTATTTTGCCTCTGCTCTCAGTTTTGTGCCCTCCTTCACTCCTGTCCTCCTCCTATCACAGGCAGCTACAGGAGCCTCCATTGGCCAAAATACTGCTGCCAAATGTGGAAAACAACAGAAAATTATTTTGTGTTTTCTGCATTACGGAGCTCATTTTATCTCCTGTATTAAAAAATAACAGAAAATCAATTCACAGTGGCCTCCTTTGTTCAGTAACTTTTTAAAATCTGCCGTAAATCCACGCAATCTTTTAAAAAGCCCCCATTATAACAGAAAAGTCAAACAGTATTTTCTGTCACTGTGTGTCTGTTTGACTGAGCTCTCTTGTTGGACGACGTTCTTCCTTGATAGAAGCACCAGCGACTTACTCACCCTGCTTTTTTCCAGTTTGTCATTATTTGGTTTGGAGGGATAACAGGACTGGTGACTAGACCGCAGATGGTTGTGTTGATAGTTTCCTGATAGGGTAAGGTTGATACACAGATGGCACTGAGAAAACTGATGTCTTCAATGGGCAGGAAGCAGCTCGGGCGAAGAACTCTTCACCGTATAAACCTTTCATCATTTCAAACGATAGACGCAGGTTAAAGGTGATTAAATAAACTTGCTTCTTGTTCAGGTCAATACTTTAGACTGCAAACCTTTAAACAGATCTCAGAACAGATTTTACACATATTCATAATATTTAGTATTTTCATGGAAAATTGCTGCTTCATTTATTGAACGACTGAATTATTTGTCCCTCCCAGCATTTCTCTGTTTGAAAAATCAAATTAGAGGAAAACCATTTGCCCAATATCTGTAGGCAATCTATGTGAGATAAACAAAGTAAACAGATTGTTTACATCAGTCTGGGTCATTTGTTTATCTTGGTGAAGCAGTACAAAGTAAATAACACATCCTGATTTTTATTTAGTTATCTCGATTAGAGACTTGTTTTATCCCCGTCGTTCTGTTTTTAAACATCAACAGGCTCTCCACAGAAGAGGTGGAGCTTTAGTTACCGCCCGCCCCTTTAAAAGGGGGCAATAATGTAACTGTCTTTATGTGTGCTTTTGTCTGTTAGCAAAAATACTGTATCTCATGATGAGCAGCGCAGATTTTAATTCAGCTCTCACTGGACTACACAAGGAGACAACCTTAAAGTTCCTGTGACATGTATATTCTTCAAATACAAAAAGTCAAAGAAAACATCTTTATATTTAGGAAAGTTGGAACAATACACTCGATTTAACCCATTTTGTCCCATAATTTGCATATTTTCTTTTGAACTTGGCTCAGCCAAAGTGAAACAGGAAGTGACATCAAAGGGAACTCTTTAAAGAAAACTCTCTGGTCTTTGTTTGTTGAAACAATATTTGAACTCTGACTCTTCTTCATCTCTGACAGTGAGTCAAAATAATCTTAAGAAACATCAGATTCTTCTCTACAGTCTGGGTTATTAGCTGTTGTAGTAATGCTCTGTTCACATGCAGACATTCCCCTTTGACATCACTTCCTGTTACTTCACAGGCAAATATCTCAACAACTGTTCATCTCAGCAACATGAAATTTCTTTTGCAATATTTTATCAATGTCCTCTTTCTAAAAATGCATTCATATTTAATACAAAATTTGACGTCACAGGCACTTTAAGCCTCCTGCTGACCCCTGAGCCATCAAGGCTCATTTTGACCCTAGGCTAGCAGGAGGGTTAAACACAAAACTGGCTCAAAATCAGTCTTTTTTTACAGATACTGAGTTGGAATTTAGAATGTATTAGCTGAGCATCATCCAAAACAAGTACTTTCAGTTCTAAATGTTTTAATCAACCTGTTTACCTGTTAGCATAATATCTTACAAACCATTGGTGCAGATGTGTGAAGCTTAAAGTGTGATGCCTGAAACAAATACAAAATTATTTCTAATTTTCATCAGAGAATGCTCATTCAGTTTGATGAGATCTGATTTAAAAAAAATTGGAAAAAGAAAAAAAAGGTCCCCGGACCACAGAGCTAAAACCCAAAGAACAAAAGCTTTAATCTGGACTTTCACCAGTGGATGGAACCAGATGCCCGGGTAAATAATCCTGAAACTGTTTCTAATCCAAGTGAGTCGGTCTCCAGTTTGATCTCTGTTAACGTCTTTGTCATTTTGTTTTAATGTAGAGTTGGGTATAAACTAGAACAAATCAACTTTTTTCACAAAGTAATTTAAAACCAACTGCCCTAAAACGACTAAATCAAAGACACGAAAAAAAACAAAATCTTCAAAGCAGAAAGAAATTATTTAACAGAAGGAATAAAAGAAAGTACAAGAAACTACTTTAATTTTATCTGCATTTAATGTTTACTGAATTACTGTTAAGATACCAAACTGCATTTTGTCTCCTTGTGTAACGACAAAGTTGAATCTAATCTAATTTTTTTCTTTGTTTAAAAATATTTTTGACAACAGCAGCTTCATCTGGAGCCATTTTTGCATTTTCTACATGCTAATAAAAACATTTATTTCTATATTAAATTTAGCTCCTATAAAGAGAAGAAATATCGTCCATGACAAACCTCTCTTTACTTGTTCTGTAACGTACAGTAAAATCTTAGAGACTAAGTTTAATCCAACAAATTCTCCTGACAAATGACTGACATTTTCCACTTGGAAAACTTTAATTGTTACTAAAAGCATCCTTTCTTTTTCTGATAAAAGTTTCTGATATTCGGCAGTGTTGTCGAAGAGATTAGACTTAGAAAATTAAAGCAGCAGCCATCAAACCAGGCAGCCAAGCATTAAAACAAAAGATGACATTTTCTCTAAAGCATTTATGATTTGGAAACGAGAGGAGAAGAAAAAAAATCATTCTACGTTTGAAATTATCTTCCACCAAACAAGCCATTATCACAAGACAAAAGTTACAAAAGAATAAATAGATTTTCAAATATCATTAAAGAGGAGAATAAACATTCATTTGCAAAACCGACCATAAACAATAAAAATAAGACAATAATGCAAAACAAAGTGAAGGTGATTGTTGACAGGATGCAGTGACAACAACAAGGTGAGTCATTGTGTGTGGATCCAACAGGCGTTCGGTCTTTGGGAACATTTGTTTCAAAGCAGAACGAGAGAAAAATCAGCCTCTCCGAGGGAACGGAGGAGTCAGAGGGCTTTGTCTACCCACAGAGGCTGTGATGTCAAGGTCAGGAGGCTGGGCGTGGCCTGCTGCCCACCTGGGAGGTGGTGTTATCAGGAACGAGTCCAAAGTAGAGATCGACCGATACAGGTTTTTGAAGGCCGATACCGATACCGATTTTTTAAAAATCAGTCTAACCGATACGCCGATACGAGCAGCCGATATTTTTGGGCCGATTCTTGAAGCCGATACTAACTTTTCTTCCTCCATTAACAATGATAACAATAACAAATGTTACACAGGTCTCAACGTAAAAATTTTTATTAATAAACAAACAAAACATTAACAGTGCCTGGTGTTGTTGGCTGACTGAAGTGCTGCCACAAAGGATTCAGTTTTTCTGCCATTCCTTTGAAAAGAAACAAAAACATAAATTCAGTACATTTCATCTAGTGCTTTATAAACAATATATAAAAAATACAAATCTTTATAAATCTGTTTGATTTACATATTAAACACTATTTTTCTACATAAAATGGAAATGTTTTTATTATTATCTCATCTATTATGTAAAAACACAAACAGAACTTTAAGAATGGACACAGAGGGAGAGGGAAACAAACGTCTTGCTATCTTTGTGAGGACTCGCGCACACAAACCCCCCCCCCCCACACACACACACACACGCGCACACACACACACACACACACACACACACACACACACGTTTGTTTCTCAACCCCGTGGGGACCTTCCTTCCATTCGTGTTTTTTAGACCTGACCCTAAAACTAACCTAAACCATGGTCCTAAACCTAACCCCACACCTGTAACATGCATTTGGACCACGATTCACTTCGGTCCCCACCTGGCTGCTTTTTTTTTTTTTTTGTAAAAAATACCCCACGTTGTAGGAAAAACCCGTACATACACACACACACACGCGCGGAGCTTAGCTTACTGCAGCTCTGCTTCGATCAGCGCTTGTTTTCCCTCACTGGGCAAAACTGCATTTAAACCCACTGATATTAAGAAACTTAGATCACAGTTTGAGATGCACACCGAAGAAAACMTGCGTCGCGACTCTTGCTGCGGTCAGACAAACAAGATCAAACGAGCCGTCTGGTTTACATGCAACGCGGTGGGCAGCGKTGCTTTTATGAAAGAGACAGCGAGAAAAAGCTGAAGGTTTTTTTCTAATTCAGAATGGAAAGGAATCCTTCTATACACCCTGTAAGTAACTCAACCACCATTTAAAAAACGTGGACACGCTGTTTTCAGTGGCACGTCGAAAGTGAAAGTAAAAAAGAACAGCGCTCGTTGACATCACCGCTTCCTCAAAATAGAAACTTAAAACACCTCTGTTCTCTTTTCTCCCCCTCATAGTCTGAAACAGAGTTAAGATACAGCTAAATCAGACAGTTAAAATAAGTTAAAAGTTGAAAACTTACCTTTGTTGTTATTTGTGCTCTGTCTCACAAATCACCACCCGCTCTCCACCGGGGAGGGAGCTGTAATGGATGCGCGCACGTGAGCCCAGAGCACGGCTGCTGGATCGGCCAGAGCAGGCGCGTATCGGCCGATACCGATACAAAGGAAAAACGTGAATATCGGCCAAAAATATCGGCCGGCCGATGTATCGGTCGACCCCTAGTCCAAAGAGTAAACCCCTCCACCCAAGGGTCTCACAAAGACGAGTCATCAACAACGGTACGGTCAGCTCAGGAGCCAAACAAACAAATCCAAACTGTCGCTCAGATGCTGAATCCACAGCTGGTTCAAGATTTTACCTGAGAGGTTTTCTTATCAGCCTGGAGCACAAAGTGGAGCCACAGCTGAGAATCAGTTTACAAACAAAAACAGCTGAGATCTCAGGGTTTAGTTTAGACTGAATGAGTGAAAACAAACGACCAAATGTAACAATTCATCTGAGACAACAGACACCAGCAGGTTCTCCTAAAAACATGACGCAAGCAAATTAACTAAAATAAAAACATCTTTAGGTAAAATGTGTGAGACCTGTTCACACAATCATGAAGGTTTAAAAGTCTTCTGCAATTAAAAAAATAAAAGAAATGTTTTCTGCAAAGACAATTATCAACTGATAAAGGTGAAATAAAGTGCAGTTTTATTAGAAAAATGCATTTTCTGACAAATTGTTGAATGCTGAACTGTTATTCGAAAACAAGCCGAACTGAAGCTAAAATCAGCAAAAGAGCTAAAAGAAAAAAACTGCAAGTAAACTAAGACTTACATTGAATGAATATGTAGTTAGCCAAGAACTAAAATGAGCAAAACTATACTTAAAAACAAAAAACTGTAGCTAAATTAAACAGAACCACAGTTAAAACCAGCAAAACTGAAAGCAACATTTTACAAAACAAAAGATAGAAGCTAAAATTAACAAAATGTGGCAAAAAATATCTGAAAAATTGTAGCTAAAAACTAATACAAGTAAAACTGTAGCTAAGAGTTAAAATAAAATAAAAAACATTAAAGATTACAGAACTGCAGCTGGAAGCTAAAATTAACAGAATAAGTGTTAAAAGCTAAAATCAGTGAAACAGTAACGCAAAACTAAATTATTCAAAACTGCACTTAAAATCTAAAAATAGCAAAGAATTTGGTGAAAGCTAAAATTTGCAAAACATAAAACAAAATATGAAAGAAAACTATATCAGTTTTGAAGCAAAAATAACACATTTGTTACTAAAGGCCTAAAATTGCTAAATTATAGCTAAAATGAACAAACATTGCAAAGAAGTAAATTCTGAAAAACAGCTAAAAAAATTTACGGTAAATATAGTAAAACAATGACAAATAGCTAAAACTATTAAAATAGTAACTAAAGGCTAAGAATGGCCAAAACATTTACCAAAAGCTAAAATTAGCAATATCATAGCAAAATATAGCACAAAGTAAAATCAGCAAAGCATGAGCTAAAAGCTAGATTTCAGAGAATAATGTTTTTGAAGGAACTGAAGAGATCTTAATGCATTTAATCAGGGAAATATTTTGTAAATACTCCGTTACAAAGTCTTTAAAGTTACAAATACTAAAAGTCATAGCACAACAATTCCAGCCGAGTCAAAAAGTTTTTTAGGAACAATTAAAAGAGCACAAAGTATGCAGACGTTGTTTGGGTGCAAAAACTTACAGAAGAAACTATAAAAAGTGTGAATGCTGAGTCAGCGTTCAAACATTGAATAAACTCCTAAAACTCAGAAAGAACAAAGTAAATCTTTGTATTGACCATCTCCAGCACACACTGCTTCTGTCTGCACCACTAAACCCAGTCTCTGCAGCTCACATTAATCACATAAAGCTCTTCTGTATTTGCAGAGTCCTCCCTGCGTTGCTTATTGGAGTTGTATGTTTCGTAACATGAAGGGATGGAAGCGGTAACACCTCTATTCGTCGTCCCGGGGGGACAGCTTCTTGTCTGCGTGCGTCTCAGTGGAGAGGCAACCCTCCTCTGAATCGGGGGGAAATCACCTCCTTTGTTTTGAGTCGATCTGAACAAATCCTAGCGAGCCCCGACCCTCCCCTGATCCCCAGAGATGTTCCTGCTGAATGATCTCCACCTTTGTGCAGAAAGGTAGGCTTGAAGCAGATTTTACAAATAATGATGAGTCGAAACTACTAAATTTAATCTGTTTGCCTTTGGTTGACTCTGAACATATCTTCACATCATTATTTTACTACGTTAATGTTAATCCTCACTTCTCATCAAATCCAAACTACTGATTTAATCTCAAAATGTCCACTCAACTTCAAATATTCAATAAAGATCCTGTTTATCACACAACATCTGAGCTTTTGTTGATATAACCTTTTTGTGTGGAGCACCGAGTCTCCAGTGGAGGGATACTGAAGCAGATGCTGCCTGTAGAGCAAGAATTACTTTAGATTGCTCTCTTTTTTTTTAGGAAAACATGTGCAAACAGAGCAAGAGAAGATTTGTTTTGCAACATTTAAGTTGTGTTCAAATTCAAAGGCCGAGTCCTCGGAAGGTCGAATTTGTCGTCTGCTTACATCACAGCGCCGGGACAGAGGCTGTCCAAATTATAAGACTCCTCCGATGCAGCCTACAAACGTGTCCTTTGTTTCCCCTGATTTGAGGAACGGGTTTGATGGATCCTTCTCGGCCCACCATATCCCATAATGCATTGAGGGCCGAACGAAGATATGTTCCAGCTCATAATGGCGGACAAAGCGTGAGAAAGGAATACAGTTTTAAATAAAAATCAGGCGTATAAAAATTAACCCCGTGACCCCGAGACAACCCCGTGCATGTGTGGGTCCTCTCCAGCTTCCTCCCACACACCAAAAACATGACAGTTTAATTGATAACTCTAAATTGTCCCTAGGTGTGAGTGAGAGAGTGAATGGTTGTTGTCTCGTTTGTCTTTATGTGTGTCCCTGTGATGGACTTGCGACCTGTCCAGAGTGTGCCCCGCCCCTCGCACTGTGACTGCTGGATATGGGCACCAGTAGGCATGGGCCGAATACCAGTTTCAAGGTATACCGTGATATGAAAAAGTCACGGTTTGAAAACCACTAAAAATTTCTGTCATACCATTCCTACTGTAAGAAATACGTGTTTTAATATGGTATGTCCGAAGAAACAGGATTCAGCTGGATTTCTTGTTAAAAACTTTATTTCAGTCCTCTGACTCCAATCAGCTTCATTCAGCTCTCAGCAGCACAGGCCTCAGAGTACAACCTTGGGCCAAACCAAAACAAACACGGGAGCTCTGCTCTGAGCAGACACTCTGCAAAACACTGACAACTTCTCTCTACTATAATAATGAGTTGAGCTTATAATGTTCATCCCTTCCTGGTTACACCCCAGAGGTGTTACCTTTTACGTCAGACATCAGAACGTCACTCAGTTTTTTTTAGGCTAAGAGAAAGAACACATGATAACACACATACACCAACTCTTTGTCAGCTTCAACCTTACAGACTGAAATGATCAGAAAGTATAAAATACAAAACTGAATCTAATATTCAATTAATCAGTTACAAAATTTCTTCACTACGGTACGAGCGTTTTTGGTTTCTTTTTCCTCCAGTCTGTGCAGCTGCAGACTTTCCCCCGCAGAGCTGCCTGTCTGCACTCGCAGCTCTGCGGGGGTTTGTGTGGTGGCTGAAGAACAGAGTGCCCCAAACTTTTCCCGTCTAAAATAATAAATCCAGCTATATGAAAACACTTAGGATGCCATAAAGACGACGGCAATGTGGACCGTGGAGGCAACACATCTAACATGATCACAGCTCCAGGTAAAGTGATGCTCTCTTGAAATGAACGAGCTAACGTTAGCATCAGATTGTGACACATATCACCGTGTTGCTGTGGCTTAATGCACCGTCACAGCTTGTCTACAATGAGTTGTTGGATTGTGTATTTAATAAGTTTTAAATGAAAGGCGATAAAACTGAATGCCTCCTTTAGCCAAGCAGCTCGTTAGCTGAAAGTGCGTTTCATAAACACACATTCATAGTTGTGATTTCTTGTTTCTCTGTGCATATAATTATATAAACTTTACGTCAAAAACCCGTGTCATTTAAAACACAATAAAAACTCCCAACGTGATACATTAATTCAATAAAAAGTCTTGTTGTGCAGTATACAGTGAGTTGTCTTAACTAATAAAGCAACAGAAAAGCAGTTCTTACTAGATGTAAACTTTATCAGGATAACCTAATTGTATTAGGTGCTAAAAATCATAAGTACAGATGCACACAGGGAAATAAAATTTCAGTATAACACCTCTAAGATCTAAAACAAGCTTCCAAAGATAATTAAAGTTTAATATGATAATAGAAAAGTAATTTTCTTTTTTTTGTTTTTAAATATAAAGTTTAATATGATAATAGAAAAGTAATTTTCTTTTTTTGGTTTTAAATACAAATTTCAAAACAAAAATTTTAGAGCTGTAATCATAGTACCGTCATACGGCGAAACCGTGATTTTTTTTCCCAAGGTTATCATACCGTCATAATTTCATACCATCCCATGCCTAGGCACCAGTGACTCCTGTGACCCTGAAAGGAAGAAACAGGTATAGATAATGGATGGATGGATAAAAATTAAAAGTTTCAAGCAGTTGTGTTAATACTTTTATCGGACATGTTTTTAATATTATGTCAGAAATCAAACGAGCTGGTATAGAGAAATTAACATGAACCTACATCAGGTCCATTAGCTCTTCAAATATTGCTTTTAAGATAATTTTGTTGTTTTGTGATATTAATAATACTAATATATTGATATTTTTCTAATTTCGATCTATTTTTGCTTCTGTTTAGCATCATCACGGTTGTTAGGTGACAGGAGATACACCAGGGTAAGGGCAGGAATATATCAGAAGACTAGACCGTCCAAATTCACAGACACTTTTTCCCCGGTCTTCGCTGTCGACCAAGGACCTGGCCCACCTAAAATTTGAAGGAGAAAAAAACTTCCTTTACATCGCAAAATAGCTTTTACGGTTGCCTGAGTTGGTCTTTGCATGTTTCGAAAAGAGTTAAAGCACAAAAGAAGAGATGTAAACATTTGTTGAATAAGTTCTGACATAGTAAACATTCCTTAAAACTTCTCTCCATTGTCCTGAAGTTTGTGGTCCCTGTATCCTCTACTTCCTGTTTATTACAGCCACGAGTACCATGATGGTTGAATGGAAACATGGCTGCCGAAACATTTGATATATGACCTGAATTCTCTGAACACAACATATTAAAGCCGACGAGTGCCGCAGACGACACGGCGTTCATCTTGACAGTATGCTGAGGCGTAAATAACGTGGGCCACCTCCAGCAGAAATAATAAGCATTGTAAGACGGCGCACCAAAGCAGGTGCAAAGACGCCCACTTTTCTCCTCCTCCCCCCACATCTCTGAAGAGCCCCCATATCACACACAGATGTTTCCCATCAAAGGCACCCACAAACCTCTCCATCACGAGTATGTAAACCAAGATAAGGAGCCATTCAAACAGAGGGACTCACTCTTGAGCTTCTTACAATACGCACTTTTTTCCCTCTGAGGGTCACAGAACTTTAACGCCGTGAGCGGAACATGTAGGTAGGACGTCTGCGACAGGCATTTTGGAAAATTGAAGAGGAGAAAGGGATAATACCAGAGCGGCGTTTGGATGTGGCGCGGGGG